>NW_009916184.1:21128-51309 GCF_000696875.1 Nestor notabilis | reverse complement strand
TACACGGGCCCGGCCGCCCCGCGGGGCATTTCGCCGGCTGTAGACTGACGGGACTGAGCTGGCCTCGGAGCCGTTTGCGCGGAGATAATGCCTTAATGAGGCATTAATGATGCAAGATGAGGCACTCCATTTCTAATCTTATTTAGATCTTTTACATTTTTTTGAAGTATAAAGTCAGGGCTAATAGAAGAGATTACCAGTTCCCACACATCTCCTCTTTTTTCCTCTGGGACCTGTATAGCTCCTTTCTCGTTTGCAATATAAGTTGTTGGGTGTTGCTCGATAATTTTTTCTTATAAGTAGCAAAAAGGTCAGCTTTCAGTTTTGAAGTTGCTGGCTACAAGGGAGCTTACCTCAGAGTTTGTTTATGTGCTCTCTTAGAAGCTATTCTGAGAAGCATGGGGTTGCTTAGCACAGCTGGATATGGTGGGTAAACTATGAGCAGCTTCAGCAGGAAGCCCAAAAAGATTAGAGAAGATAGGTCTTCAAACTCTCTAGTTTCTCCTCTTGTGCTGGAGCAATGTCAGCTCTGCGTTTACCATCGCAAGTAGGGGCATGGAATCCTGTTGTGCTGGATCCAGCCTACCCTCTAAGATCACAAAGCCTCTTGCTTTTATACCTCAAAAGCTTTATATCGGTTTTGTTTTCTTCCTGTAAGAAATGTTAAAGCAGTTTTGCCTGCTGTTGAATATTTGTTCTCAGGAAACAGGTAGTGATACACAGAGGTGTTATCTTCCTAGATACCTGTATGTCTTCCTAGATCACAGATTCAGATTGCATCTGGCTCAGGAGATGTGTGGCCTGACTTGATTGCTTATTCATAATGACTGGTATGTGAGGGGGAGAACACAAGTGTTTCCATCCTATTCTGCAGCAGTTAGTTTCAGTCCTGCTATTGTGCAGGCATATACCTCAATAGAGAGGTTAACCACGGGTATTTTGGTCCCTTTGGTTCACTCTGGTGAGATCTTTCTAGAGCTGTTCTGACCTGTCTGCTCTCTCATATGAAACCAGAGAGCTGCAGTGGCTGCTAGGCTACTGCTTCAAGCTAAACTCACTTACGTTTGTCCTTGAGCTTTTCTTAGGGGTCTGCGTAAACATTTTTGCAGATGGGAAACCCGAGCCTGGCAAACTGTAACAGCTTGGTTGTGTCATTCTGTACCAGGCTTGGGCTCTGCCTGTAGGCCACACTGTCTGCAAAATCCCTACCCCAAATCCAACTTAAATGGGAACGAGAGTCAAAGGAGTGGGCAGCAGTTACATTTATAGCCCATATGTGTTCTGCAAGCACAGCAGTTGTCTTTTCACATGACACACTGTGGCATGTTGAACAACTAAAGGACCCAACCTGTGAACACTTAAGAAAATCTCTGCGTAATTTGGGGCTGTTACTGCCTACAAGTGTCATCTTGCTGTACAAGCTGACAGAGGGGGCAGTCTCTGTGCTCTTCTGATTTAGGTGTGACCCACAGGCTCTTGTCTGGCTGCCTGTACTATCAAAAGGACAGTAAAGCTTACCATATCCAACAGTGAAATAGTACCATAGCAACTCAGTGTATAGATAACAAGCTAGGTATGGTAAGAATTTGTACCTCTTGAAAACCAGTGTAGCCTTGGCAAATTGGGTTGGTCTGTTGCCTTTCAGTTGAAGAAAATGAAGCTGGATTCAAAACTAACAGAAGTTCAGACATGAAAGGGTGTTTTTCCTGGCTTGGCTAGCAGAAATCAAGTGACATTTGAAGTCTGAGGAGATGCTAGCTGGGCTGTGGGCTCAGAACTTGTTTTCAAATGTGCAGTATTCCTACTGTGCTTATTCATGTAATTGTTACTCATAAACAGCAATTATAGCTATCCTGATGTTTTGGGATAAAAGCTGCTTTCAGGTCAGTTTGTTCAGTTTCGGTTTCCTGCTTCTGCAGCTTTATGCTGCGAAGACTGACATAGCAATTCACCAAGCATATTACATGACAGCTGTTCTGTTTTGTTTTTTCTCTTGCTTAGGTAAGACTGTAGTATTGCAGAGAACTGTTTGTTGCCGTAAAATTACTTCATTTGTGACCTGCCAGAGTAGCAGTCTGACACATGAAGCTTTTTACTTCGTTCTGATTGTTCATTGCATTTTATGATGTTTGGTGCCTGGAAAAACAGTTTACCAATGTTCATTATAAAAAACCAATTTGTAAGGATTTATGATATCCTGGTGCCAACACGAGGAAAAATAAACTTGTATATGAAATTATCACGTTAAATTGATATTTTTCTTCTGTCTTGAGGAAAGATGGCCACAGCTGTATGGAATATGTCAGCTGAGTGGCTGTTCATCATGTGAGAAAGTTCTGGTTCCAGTAATGGCTTTAGCAGTCCTCATTTTAATTCCTCAGAAGTGTGTCTAGGAAAATTTCTTCCTCCTGCATGCCTTTTTTAAGTAAATTTAGGAACCCACTTTGTTTTGCAAGGTGCTATGAAATGTAGGAAACTGGAATTCTTTCTTTACCATTTAGAGATTTTTAAAACCAGCTTCTTCTTTACAGCATTATTTTAGGACTAGGAGGACCTTGCCAGAAGACTGGATTTGTTACCTAGGAAAAAGCAGTGAAAGCAGGTCGTTCCTGGGACAGCAAAAGCAGCTTGATTGGGTATAGATGTGAGCCTGTGGGGTTTACTGCAGAATCCTGCTGAAACTCTGCGTGCATTTGTAGCTCTTTGCCATGTGGACTCATGATCTCTAGCATGTGAAGCTGTTTTTCCCTTAGTTGGGGTACTTGGAATTTGGGGATGGAACCCTGGTGGAAAAAAGTAGGGTTTTGTGATGGTTATTCTCCTGTCACATCTGATGGAATTGGAATGGGATTGCCATTTTGTCTACTTTATAAGTAGTAGTTATGGGACATCTTGTCTTGATGTATCCACACTGAGAGAACTTAGTAGAATCCTGAACAGCAGCAGGGACATCCTGAGCCTTCAGAGAGGAAGCTTTGAAGATGACAGCAGTTAGTTTGAAGAAAATGGGGCATAGTCTGATTTTTGTACTGTAAATGCTAAAATCTGCGTTGAAGTCATATCTGTGTTTATGGGCTGAACTGTTTGGCTTTCCAGGTAAAATTTTCCTTTATTCTCTTGGCAATTAAATGAGGTGATCCTTCAATTCCATTCTGAACAAAAAGAGAGGAGACAATGTTCAAGCAGTCTATTCTTTTTTCTTCTTATGGCATTTAAATTATCTCTTGGCCTTCTTTACAAGCAATGCCAAATTAAATTCTGATGCCTCTTAGCCATCTTTCATTTTTGGAGACCAGCTGTACACAAATGATTGCATTCTGTCTCCCAGAACATATATAATTAAATCTGGCCCTGCAATGGAAGAGGGGGAAGACTGAGAAAGCTCCTGAGCGGGAGCAGAGGCTGATTAATACAGATTATTAGAGATTGCTGATTGAAAGGCTGCATCTGTGATTGCCACAGTGGAGAGAAGGGAGCAAGATCTCAGTGCATGTAATGGTGTCTTCCAGGTCTTGTCTTCAGTTTAACAAAGATGTCTCTGTGTGCTGTCCTACGTCCCAAAATCAACTGCTACGCCCCATCATGCTTCTGTGCTTCTTTAAGGGGCTGTTACTTCTACCGTTCCTGACCACTATCAGCCTTGACTCTGACCGGAGCAGTTTATACCTTGAAGATAGGCTGGCGGGTTTTCTTGTGGTCCTCCCCAAAGGTGTGTGTCTGGCTGAGAAGCTGGCCTGACAGATATAATTTAGTTTTGTTCTCTGCTTCTCTTTAACAGGCGACTGCGATGTCAGTGGATTGCCTGGGACAGCATGCAGTGCTCTCAGGGTGAGTGTGAGAAACCCCTTTAGAACCTTACGACAGTCGTTTCCACAAGCCAAATCAGCAGCCTTCAGGTTGACCTCAGTTGAAGGGCTGATACATTGTTTCAGAAAGGTGCAGCTGAATTCTGTTCACAGCTTGATGAAAAAGGTTCTGGGTTACATTTCCAATGGTGTACAGAGCGGAAAGCCAGCAACAACATCACAATAAAATACTGTCCTGGCTTTCCTCATATGTGCTTTCTCAAATCCACCTGTAGGAGGTGGAGCATCAGAACTACTGTTTGGATTCTGCTTGAAATACAGATTTAATAATTTTCTCAATACAAAATTTGCCACAAATACTCTGATGGTTTACTGGGGCAGGAGAGCCAAGCTCTGACCTGCTCCTCTGCTAGTTCAGTGCAGGATGATACTCAGCAAGAGCAGTAGGTGCCAAGCTGCCGGAGGTCCTGGGAGAGCTTGGCATTACATAGTCATCCCCAGGGCAAATCTTCAACCAGCTCAGCAGTTGCCTGCCCAGCTGCTGCCTTTCAGTACCAACAGCTATTCCTGTCCCACTGTCAATGACACAATTACCACACTGATTAGGATAGTCACTTCAGATTGTGTGGGTTCAGCTGACCTTTGGTCAGCCTTAAGAGGAAACAGATCCTTTGGTATAACTTGGAGGCCTGCTTTCTTCCATGTAAACCCTTAGTCCAGCAGCCCTGTGCAGGAATAGCTAGCTCAGCAGCTGGTTTGGGTCTAACTTGATGCCTCTTCATCCTTACACTTGACCAGTTTCAAAGCTTGCTTATTTGGGCCAACAGCAAGCTGGGGACAGCCTGTCTGCTTATTCAACATCCACCCTCTGCATTCCAAGCTTCTCATGCATGCTCAGCAGTCCTTGAGGATTTGCCTTCTTTATTTTAAAGCTGTGTGAGAGCCTAAGAAGATTCAACATCTTTGCTCTTTGGAGCAGGGAGGAGCACTGAGGACTTTGGTCTGGAAAGGCAGCAAATAATGTTCTTTATGTTCCTTCTCTTAGGAGGATTCACCATGCTCAGAGCAGCTGTATGTTTGCAGTGCAGCTGACATGTGATACGTGGTTAACTATATATGGTTCAATATGTTTTGGTGCTGGTCTTCCATTAGAGTTCAGCTGGCTCACAATTATTTCTGGCCACTTTATCATCTTGTTTGTAAGAAGAATCACATTGTGGAAGGAATGATATCTTGCCTAGCTTTGTGGGGAATTGGCCACATACAGCAGGTTGTGTGAACTCAGGTTTAGTATCCTGCAAACATATCTCTGCTGCATATAGGGTTAGCTCATGTAACTAACGTAACCAGATCTATGCAGTGCTGTGTCCACTCCTGTTCATAAGCTGCTGCATCTGAGCTAGCTCTGTGCAGGTGTGCTTGTACTGTCTGCAGAACCAAGCCCCGCAAACAGTGTGGTCTGGAAAGGATGCAGCCACGCGGAATCATCTGATGTTTGTCAAGGCTCATTAACTCCTGCTCAGAGCAACCTCTCCAGACTGAAGCTGGCTTCTGTGAAGCTATTGCATTGTGCTCCCGGCCGTGTGCCACCTCGGCTCTGCTACTGCAGCTTTAGGCCAGCAAAGCATATTTGGATGTGCTTGCACCACTTCTCAGTGCTTCCTTTTGTCTTCTGGTTATCTGAGAGTTTCTGTGGTCAGAGCTACCCATTACATTTGCAGATCCCGTATAATTTCAGTGTGTCTTTTGGGTTTTTTTTCAGTGTGGCCCTTTCTGAAGTATGTGGTCAAATGTTGCATTCTCAGGAAGAGTATTTTCATCTGTCTTGTGAAATGCTTCTCTTCTTTGGTGCTCTAGGCACAAGGCTTTGAGATCCATGTGAGCTTGGGGTTTTGAGATCAGTTGTGTGTGATACAGCCCCTTTGTGTCTGTGTGTCTTGCAGCCGCCGTTTCCTCTACATAGTCAACCTGGACGCACCAAATGAGGGGCACCGAAAGATCTCCCGACAGAGCAAGTGGGACATAGGGGCAGTGCAGTGGAACCCGCATGACAGCTATGCATACTACTTTGCAGCTTCAGTAAGTTCTCTCATTTAAGAGCTATAAATCATCATCTTCCCCTGTCTTTCATGGGTGGACTTCTGCAGGGTTAGAAGGCTATATGGAGCTCGCACAGTTGTGCTTCCTGGACTGGCACTTAACTTATGACTCTTACAACTTGAGATTAAAGACAGTCTTGAAAATGAACCAGTTAGGAGGCTTTATTTGTTTGCTCTCTGACATTGTGCAGCCTGTCTCCTCCTGGCTCTGGCATGGCTGACTAAGATTTTAAAGGTGCCTTCAGTAGCTGTCTGCTTCTCAGTGGAGTGTTAGTAAAACTTACAAAAAGGTGCCCTTCAGTGCCACTTATGGATACAGTCCATGAAAATCAGAACCAAGTAATGAAATGTGCTGTGCAGGCCACGAGCAGAGCAGGAAAGTTTGTTTTCAAACACACCCTGAAGGCAATCTCCGGAGATTGGTTAACACTGATTTGAGCAGTACCCTGCTGTAAACCAGGGCTGTGCCCATCTCACCCTCTTGTCTCTTGCTGCCCTGAGGAGACACAGGAACCCATCTTGTTACAGACTGAGACTAGGTGTAGGTGGCATCAAACCTTGCTGCTCCTGTTTATAAATGAAAATGGCAGTGTTCAAGTCCAGGTTGGATGGGGCTTTGAGCAGCCCGGTCTAGGGGAAGGTGTCCCTGCCTATGGCAGGGGTTGGAACTAGATGATCTTAAGGTCCTTTCCAACCCAAACCATTCTGTGATTCTGTGATTCTTTGCTAAGATGCTCTGGTCATTTGGATGTACTTGCTGACATACATCACATGAGAAATCCCCAAGACCATAGAATCAGCTAGGTTGGAAAAGACCTTTAAGACCATCAAGTCCAACCATTACCCCAGGAAAGGATGAGATCAGGCAGCTTTTCCCTTTTGGGTCTGAAACTCTTCCTTTCCATCCATCTTACAGTTGGCTGGCATTTTGGTGCTGCTGTGTTACAGCCCCATACTAGGATTAGAATTTAACCTGTCTTGTTTAGAACTGGAAAGGAGACTTACACCACATGCTCAGGTCTGTGTTGGGTTTGGAAGCAGTGTGGATGTGTTTGAGGGCATCACTCTGGTGACCTGGTAATCCTTTGTCTTGTAGCACCAATTCTGGAGTTCTGGATAAATCCTGTCAGGTAATTTCACTGCACCCCCTTAAATCCTTCTGTCAATGAGAAACATGCAAGGAGTTTTCCTTGCCCCAAGCTCTTGTGCAGCCCTGCTGTGAGTTATTAGAGAAATGCCATATATTATTGCTGAGTTGGGAGGAGACCTTCCACTTCAGGGAAAGCTGTAGTGTTTTATCTATCTGCAAGTTCCAGTTCATAAGAAGCAGTTTTGGGGTAGAAAAATAAAACACTACCACCACAAAAAACTGCAACAAAAACTGTAAGTGAGTATCTTCTCTATTTTTCCCTCATCTACCTGTAGGTCTGAAAACAAGGGGCTGATGAAGATTGTGTTAATGTTTTTGCAGATCATCATAAATTCCCAGTTGTGGCCTAAGATCCACTGTGCTTGGTGCTGAATATGCACTCAAAAAGGCAATTCCTGCCCCAGAAAGATTAGAGTCCACCTCTAAGCCTTCACCTCTGAGGTGAACCTTGGTTGAGGCAGAATATGAACTTAAAGCACAATAGCTACTTCCAAGTAACTTTTGTGGGTGGCTGCACTGGGGGAGGATTTATTCCTGGAATAAGTGAAGGAGCCCTAAATATTGTTGTAATTGATTCATCTGGTTTGCTCCTGTGGTTTACAGTTAGTGGTAAACACTCAGAAGCTTTTTTCCCTGGGCTGACACTGGTGGAAGTGACGTTGAAGCCATAAGAGTGTATTGTTTGTGTTTGGCAATGACCCTCATTATCTCAGAAGGGAAGTGAGAGAGAGTTGAGGAGGACCAATGGTGATCCATCATTCCCCTCACTGAAAACTCATGTTAACAGACTGGTAGGGTATTCTTGCAGAGAGAATTTGTCTGCTTGTTGATTGCAGGTAGAGTGTTGTTAGAAAATAAAAGCTCCAAGAACATAATTTCATGGAAACATTTTGCACTGTGATTTCCCCCCCCCCCTTCCCATTCTTGTTTATCTCCAAGTTTAAGTATATGTAATTAAAGTGTAAGCTTTTGAGAGTCCTTGAAGCCTGTAGTTTCATCTTTGCTCTTCTGCTTTGGGCAAGGACATTGTGACTCCTTGGTAACTGGAGTCATTCAAAGTGAGGTGAACCTGATTCTAAGAAACAGATTCCTACCTTGTTTGACTGAGACTATCTCCTTTCTTCCGTTTTATTTCAGAGCAATCAGCGTGTTGACCTGTATAAGTGGAAGGAAGGGAATGGGGAAGTTTGCACGTCACTGCAAGGACACACACGTGTCATCAGGTGAGGAACACACAAGCGATGCTGCAGTCTGCTGGGTGGAAAACAGTGCACCATTTCACCGAAGCTGAGTGATTTGGTCCTCACCTTGTTCAGGCTCTGCTCTGAACCTGTTTGTACTTTTCTGGACTATACTGCCTTCCTGTTTGGAGGCAGTATCATCTGTGAAGCAGCTTACTCTCTCATGGCTGCCCGCAGTATATCAACTGAGCCTTCAATAGCTCCAGTGTCATTGCCTTAGGCTGCTGTCCATGTGTCGCAGTTTAAGCCCAGCTAGCAACTCAGAACTACGCAGCCGCTCGCTCACTCTCCCCCATTTTTTCCCCTCCCCTCCCAGAGGGATGGGGAGGAGAATTGCAAGAATGTAAATCTCACAGGTTGAGATAAGAACAGTCCAGTAACTAAGGTATAATACAAAACTACTACTACTACCACCAATGATAAGGGAAATAACAAGCATAATAGCTGTAAAGTTCAGGATCAGGAGGATGCTTCATGGTAGTTTACTTAGAAGCATTTCATTGCTTCTTGGAATTTACTCAGAGAAATGATTAAAATCTTGCTTTTTACTTTGAAACTTTAAATAGATGTTATGAAGTGGCTATGAATTTGTCAGAGAAATGTACTGGGGGCTTGTGAGAAGTCGGTGCAAACTGTGTGTGCTTGCCTTTGCTGACCTGCTGCAATTTTGCATTTGCAGTGACCTGGACTGGGCAGTGTTTGAGCCAGACCTGCTGGTCACCAGTTCTGTTGACACATACATCTACGTCTGGGACATCAAGTAAGAATCAGTATATTTCTGCACTACAGGGGAATTATTGCACTCCTTTCCATAATTAGCAGCTGGCAGGACAAAGCACCCACTGAAGGCTGCTGCTTTTCAGCCGTGCTTGCAGGGGCTTTGTCTACATCCCATAAAGATGACTTCTCTTCCCCTGTTTTCAAGTCAGTTCAGTCAATGAATGGCAGCAGACTGGTACTCACAGTCATGCTCCTCTGTTGAAATAATACCGACTGGCTTAATTCCCTACCCACTTCAGGTCTTCCCTTGGGAGCTTTTCCTGGAGCCTAAGGATGTTCCTCAACCTATTGGGTTTTTTAGCTGAGCGAATGAGCACTGTTTCAAGATCCTGCAGCCATTTTCCTCTAAATTCACTGATTGTTGCTAGCTCTCCCTCAGTGGTGGGAAGAATGGTAGTGGTATTTGGGAACATTTTCTTGTTTGTGCTTTCTCTTGATTTCTGGTGCTTTCTACCATGAGCAGTTTCAGGTTAAGGGGTATTTCCAACTATATATCCCAAACCCACCAATATTATAATGATGTATTTTACATCTGAGAAGCAAGGAGCTGGCACTGGGACTGCTGGGTTCTCTTGCTGGCTGTACAGCAACTCTTTATGACCTCCAGCAAGTCACTTGGTTCCTCTCTGCCTCCCTTGCTCAGTTGTAATAGGAGGATAATTATATAACCCCACTGCACCAGGCTACCCTGAGGCTTGTTTAGCTCCTATGAAGCTTTTAGATCCTTGGTTAAATGGTGCTTGAGAATGGCAATATATTATTAATGTGTAATTAAAAGACAGAGAGAGACAATAACTGCTGGTTGTGTTTTCCTGTGATACTATCTTAGTGCCAAGCAAAAAATAGAGTTCTCTGAAGGTTTGTGTCTGCCTATATCACTTGTTCAGAAATGCTTGCTTAGGCAGTCTCTGCCTGGCATCTACATCCCACCTCTGCTAGTAAGGTTTCTGAGCTTGCTGGAACAATGAGGTTTTGGGGCTGCTGGCCTCCAGCAAATGAACATCCTGCTGTAATGGCTGTCTCTAATGACACCCTAGAAAGGTAGTGCTGCAGTAAGGGCAGCTGGAAATTCCCCACTTAATTTTTCATACGGAATAACTAGGCAGAAATTCATAGAGGGAAGAAGTGTGGTCCATTCCAGAAAATGTGCTGCTTTTTGGCAAACGCAAAAAACTGAAGACAATGTTCCTTATTTTCACTGGCATTTTTGGTGAAAGGGCAGGTAAATTCCTGAGAAGCAAGGTTAATGAGCAAATTATTGCCTTCATCCATGTCCTGGCTGCTAGGAGTTGTCATGGTGCCACACTGGCTTCTACCACTGCAGAATTTGGTCTGTAGAGTCTGCACACAGCTGGGCTTACTTCCTACTGATTTTGTTGTTATATGCTAGACTTGAAGTCTTTGCTCTGAAGTCACTGCTCCATCTGCCTTGAATCAGGGTCTGAAAAGGCTTGAAAACACATCAGTGGCTTTTGTCAAGTTTTTCCACAGCTCTGTTCAGTCCTTTTAATCCTCCTGGCAAAGGCTGTCTTGTTGCTTCCCACAGCAGCCCAGTTTTCTTGCCTGCCCAGTTGCAACATGCCACACTTTGCACGTGTTTCTCCTCCCTCTAGTCATCTCCAACTCCATCCTGTGTCCTAAACTGCGATATGTGGTGGCATGACAAGGATGGCTGTTGTCCTGTCAGAGAGCTGATCACCCCTTTCTTTGTTCCATTTAACACTGGTGTATTTTGGTAAGCAGAAAACACGTTATCTCCCAGGAGGCAGCAATACAATTAGTCATGGAATAGCAAGGAGCTCAGCAGGGAGTCTGGACCTTCTGGGCTATGCTGTGGGATACTCATATTTTGTGTTTCAGAGACACCAGGAAGCCTACAGTCTCGCTCTCTGCGGTTGGTAAGTATAACATGTACGTGTGATGTAGGCATTAAACAAGCCTATTGTCATGTGCCCCTGCTGTTATTCCTGTCATGCACGGAGGCTGAATGTGGCAGAGTACAGAAGTGCCACCATGTGTGATTGTCCCATGTAGGAGCCGCCTGAGAGGCTCCAGTTCACAACTCTTAGAGGAGCAAAATTCAGAGGGGATGTGAAGTGCTTAGAGGTTCCCAGGCCTGGAGAGTGGTGTGTGTTCTGGCTGTCCTGAAATTGGTGGACAGTCACATGGTATTTGTACCTTTTAGACATAGCTTCCTCCCTGCTTAACCACCCTGCTGCACTGCTTGTCCTGTGTTGCCTGTCTTTAATATCTCCACATGCTTTTATGTTTGCTTGAATCAGCTGAGAAACTAAATCACACCCCAGGCAGTGCTGTTGAATCCTGCTGACTGCCAGCCTGCCCCTTTACTTACTGAGGGGCTGGGTATATTAACCTGCTGTTTCTGCTTCCCTGAGGCACATTCAGCATGACACGAAGGTGCTCTCTTTGGGCTGTGCTTGCTCTGGAAAGGCACTTGTCATGGTTGTTGGCCAGGTGACTGTCCAGCCACCTGTAATACAGCCTGGTGGCAGGTGCTGTGTGTCAGTCCTCACCAGCTGTGTGTTGGAACTGGGTGAAGCACAGCTGATGAGCAAAATGTCCTTCTCATGAGCTACTGCCCCGAGTATTAGAGCAATCCTCTCACTGTGTATGTCTTACGCTCTGTTGCTTATTTCTCCTTGGGCTGCATATCTGCAGTGTCTCCCTCTTCCCTCGCAGCCAGCAAACCCATCCATCACAGCAGTGGAAAAACCATCCTGAATCTGAGAAAAGCAGCCTTCAGTTCTTGTGCTTGGGTTGAGGTTCCATGTGCCAGCTGACCCAACCAGCAGCAGCTCCCCAGAAAGCATCCTTCCTTCCATGCCCAATTCTGTTTACTGCTGGTCCAAACATTTGTGCACCCTTCAGTGAATGGATCAAATCAATCAACTGGCAGCCTATTTACAGCTTTTTAAATTATTATTATTATTATTGTTGTTATTTATTTCCCTGACTAACTTTTTGACAGGTTGTCAGGATGAATCTGCTCACCATGCAGCAGAAGGTGGGGGATAGCAGGAGGCTGAGCTCTGTTTGGCTTTATTATGGACCTCACCTTTCTGATACCTCAAAATATTTTGAAAATACTGTCAGAACACATATTTCTCTTAAAATATCTGAATAATCCACATCAACTGAAGCTGTGTTTTGAAATAAATACTCACCTTCTATTGACTGAGTTCCATGTGATATCCTGTATAATCATATCTGGACCATTATCCAGTTTCTTTCCATCAATAGCAACAATGTTGTTGATGTCTTTGACTTCTGTGGTGTGTTTTTTACAACTGGGCCTTCCTTCCACTCAGTGAGCCCTACCTCCAGCTGGCCAGACACAAGGTGCCGCTGCATTACAGCCTTCTACACCTGTATTAAAATAATAAACTGGTAACACTGGTTCACTGTATAGCATTAGATAGTAGAGAGGATGTTGGGGAGACAAACTAGTCAATATGTAAGCACCTGGAAGTAACCTGAATGGAAACAAGGGATTTGGGAGATGGGGAACCTGCAGTTCTTCTCTGGAAGAAGTTGCTCCATCTGAGTTAATGGACATGAGTATTCTAACTGGGGGCAACTTGTATCTAGAAACTGCATGTAGATCCCTAGACATGTAACTGGAACTGTCTTGCTTTGGACACAAATGCTATGCTGAGGAATTAGGAGTTAATCATTTTTGTGCCATTCTTCATGTGAGCTTCTGGGATATCCTTACTTTGAACTGCCTTTCTTGTGCTAAGAAGAGCAGCTGTAAGCCCAGGTCAGTGATCTACTGTGCCATTTACTTTATAATTGCTTGGTTTGACCTGCTGTGTTTGTGCTGCAGCTGGAGCTTCCCAGGTGAAATGGAACAAGAAAAATGCCAACTGTTTAGCAACAAGCCATGATGGGGATGTCCGAATATGGGACAAAAGGGTAAGCTGAGGGGTTTTTGAGTAGTCTGTGCATGTTCATAGAATCACAGACTGGTTTGGGTTGAAGGAACCTTAAAGCTCATCCAGTTCCAACTGCTATGTCCCATGGGCAGGGACATCTTCCACTAAACCAGATTGCTCCAAGCCCCGTCCAAGCTGGCCTTGAACTCTGCCAGGGATGGGGCAGCCACAGCTTCTCTGGGCAACCTGTGCCAGTGCCCCACCACCCTTACAGTAAAGAATTTCTTCCTAATGTCTAATCTAAATTTACCCTTTTTCAGTTCAAAGCCATTCTGCCTTGTCTTGTCACTACATGCCTTTGCAAAACGTCCTTCTCCAGAAGAGAGCATGTAGACAGCATCCTTCCCCAGAAACTGTGCCTATTAACATTTTGCTTTTGTTCTCGTTACACTTCACTGTTTTACTGAATAGAAAATATCCTTCAGGGCTGCACTTGGTGACTGGAATTTGCCATAGCTTCCCGGGACCTTTTCGTCAAGCTGAACTGTTTGCCTTTCCCCAGCAGGAGGGTATTCTACCTCCCTTGTTAAATTATCTCTTTTTATGCCAAAGAACTAGTCAAAGTTTCAGGAGTCCTATGCTGAGAAGGAAAATGTCTCTCCTTGCAGAAACCCAGCACTGCAGTAGAGTATTTGGCAGCTCATCTCTCTAAAATCCATGGTCTGGATTGGCATCCTGACAATGAGTATACACTGGCCACTTCAAGCCAGGACAACTCTGTCAGGGTAAGTGTTGGTTTTGGGATTCCTGCTTGGGAGATGTCAGGATGGTACAGCAGATCCCTTTCTGCTGCTGAAGCCTTGGGGAGTGCTTGCCATTGGCAAGTTCTGGATCCTTATTTTTTGGTTTCTGGACACCTGTGTGTTTTGAGCCAGGGGTGTGCTTACAAAACAGGCAGAGAAGCTACTGCAGGATGGGTGCACATATATTTGCCACATATCTCTGGTGATTTGGGCAGTAGTGAGGCTGAAAACGACTGTCTCTGCCTGCTGCTTGTCAGAAGGTAGCTGACCACACATGCCAGAAAAGCCTTCTCAAAATGCAGCATTGCCAGCCTCAAGCTGATTATAGCAACTTGGGGGGAAGACATACTCCAGCCCCTGGAGTTCCCAAACTCATGTGGAACTGTGTTATCATTAAGAGGCTGCCTGCAAGCACTGCTCTGCAGGGCCTTTTACTTGGGGGGGAATTGTGTGCTTTGTATGTCAGCCAAATGCAGTTCAGTCACATTTAGCTATGATCTGAGGCACGTGCAATTGATGTGTATTCTAGCAAAGCAAAAGGTTAGGTTCTTCATTACAAAATTAGCAGTAACAGCAGGATGGGCCTGCCTCCAGTCTGGACTGGCACATTGGCTGGGAGCCTGCAGGGTGCCTTGCAGCTCTGAAAGCCCAAGCAGGCTGCTGGTCTCCCTGCTCTAATTACTCAAGCTATGATCACTGTTAATATGACCTCAGATCACTCGTCTAAGGGATGCTGCCAGATGCTGGTAGCTTGATATTTGTCCTTTGGGGCCATCTCTGCTGTTAGTGAATGGGATTACTAATGATGCTGTGGGCACCATGGTATGTTTTTCACTCTATTATATCTGCAAGCCACATGGAAAACTGCAGCGTGGAAGTACAGCCAGCTGATTCCTGCCTTTGCTTGTTTTTCTGTGTTTTATTTCTTTAAGTTCTGGGATTACCGTCAGCCTCGGAAATACCTTAATATCCTTCCCTGCCAGGTTCCTGTCTGGAAGGCAAGATACACGGTGAGTGAGTGACTCAAATACACAAAGGGACATTAAATAAAGAACTGCTGAAGGGCTTCTCACCAGTTCTACTGCTGGACATTAAGTTGATTTTTTTTAAATCCCTCTTGGTGCTTAAAATACCTAGAAAAGCAACATCCACTGTGGAGGGCACTTGGGAGAAGGAATGGCTAGCACTGTGAGATCCCTATCTTGGGCATTATCCTCTAGGAGGATGAAGACCCAAGTGCAGGTGGTTGGCTCTGGGAGAAGGAGGCTCAGAAAGTGGCTGCTGCTTCCGCTTTCCTGTTTTTCTGCTCAGCTTCAGTATTGGTACGTGTTGCACAGAGCAATGCAGCTGTGGTCTGCCCTCTCTTGAGCACTTCCTCTACTCCCAAGGTTTCCAAGTGTGCCGCAGTGGGATCTTACAGCATACCAAATCCAAGAACTGTTGCCATTTACAAAGCAAGCACCCAGCTGTGTGAAGCTAAAGCTCTTGACATCTGTCATCTCTGTTCTCTTCCCCAGACATCTGAATGTGGTCTGAAGACAGTGCTGTGCCTTGAATCTTTGATCCTCTTTTCCCATCCCCATGGTGATGGGTGCAAGACTGGGTTCCAGTCTGAGCATCTGCTGGGAGTCAGTCCCCAGGTAGCAGTTCTTGCAGCTCCAGCCAAATTGCAGGAAGGATCCCCTGTGACAAGTCAATGCTGAAACCCCTCCACCCTCCTAGCTAAAAAGTGAGGAAGCAGCAGAAGTAAATTATTAATCTTAAATGAGCTGCATTGAATATCTCAGTCTGTTTCACCTTTTACCTTTTAAGGCAATGGTTTTGCACAACATTTGCTTTCAACCCTCCCAGTTTTAGGCCGGGTTCTGTTTTGGGCTGAACTTCTTTAAAACCCACATATCCTTGTTGATAGGAAGAGGGAAAAATTAGAGTATGATAACAGCAGCGTGGCTCCCCAAGGCTAACTGGAAGGGTGTTTCTCTCTCAAGCCTTTCAGCAATGGGCTGGTGACAGTGATGGTCCCCCAGCTCCGCCGGGAGAACAGTCTCCTTCTGTGGAATGTCTTCGACTTGAACACACCTGTCCACACCTTTGTGGGACATGATGATGTGGTGCTGGAATTTCAGTGGAGGAAGCAGAAAGAAGGTGAGTTCAAGGCTGGAAGTGCTCTCTCCCCTGCGCTGTGGCCATCAGCTAACCAGGGGTGGTGAGACCTGTCTCCTGGCTTTAGTGCTTATGCTATCACTGTTTGGCTCTTGCATTTCCTGGGAGTAGCTCCTGCCCACTTTCCTGCCCCTCCTCAAGCTTCAGCTGTTTTGTGCTTGTTTTATAGCAGCACCCACAGAAGCATTGCCCTGTTGTTGCCATGCTAACAAAGTAAATTACCAAATGCTGAGTGGGTCAGCAGTGACTCTTAATTGCTTCCACTCTCCTGTGTCTATTTTTAAATGTATCTTTTAGAATAAATTGTACAAACTGTTAGATGGGTGCACGCACCCCACTCAGAGCTCCAGGCTAACCAGTTAACCCTTCAGTCACTGCCTGGATCAGCAGCCTCCATCATATCCCAGACCAGAGACCCAGCGAATGCACCTTACCTGTGTGTTGGCAAAGGCAGGGGAGGAAGTGTAGGATAGAGAGGCTGCTGTCAGAGTTCAGTCCTGACTACATTTTCCAGTGTAGGCAGCTAAATATAGGGGATTCCATATTAGAGGTTGGATAACCACACAGGGTGCAGCTTTGTTCCCAGCCCCTCAGCTGCCATTGACAGAACATGCACAGCTGTCTTTGG
Organism: Nestor notabilis; assembly: GCF_000696875.1. Lineage (NCBI taxonomy): Eukaryota > Metazoa > Chordata > Aves > Psittaciformes > Psittacidae > Nestor > Nestor notabilis. Next base: position 34,743 of record NW_009916184.1, on the reverse strand, counting down.
TGTTACTTGTGGTATGGCTTTGCAGCGTCCAGACCTCTGCCACCAGCTGTTGGGCCAATTCAGGTAAGTCACCTTGTTGTCTATACCTTGCTTTTCCTCTTTCAAAAAGAGAGGAGTGATACAGATCCATGTTAGGATCTGGAGGTGCAGTCTAAGCCAGCTTGTGAATGAACATTCAAGCAGGCTTGAACCACAGCTGTGTGTCTCAGCTGAGTTAGTAGCTACGTATCTGAGGCTCTAAGTCATCTTAAGCAGCATAGCTTAATCATGCAAGCATTCCAAGTCTGCTTCAACGCGAAGACAACCAAGATAGTACAGTTCTGCTTCCATGGAGCCTGCTGTGCTCTATTTAGACAGCCCCTGTGTCTCAGAAGAGGGGTGTGGGAAGCAGCTGTGCAGCAGCAAATTCTTCAGTATAGCAGCTGTTTGACAACGGAAACGTAAACCGTATCACAAGGCCTAAACCTGGGCATAAATAAGTCTGTGTACTTTTATGTGTTGATAGATATTATGTACCTAGATGTATTTCATTACAACCTGAACTTGTCATGGCATTGGCCAAGTCTTTCAGAAGGAAGAAGGGGGAGAGTACAACAAGCTTCTCTTAGCTTAGAAATGTTTTAAAACATTGGCATCTAGAAACAGATAGGATGAAGATAATTTGACTTTACAGTTGTAAAAACAAATCTGTTTCTCAACTATATTATTTCTTCTATTTAAATAAGTATTGTAGTGGCTCTTGTGCATTCTTAGTTGGAAAACTTGCATCACGTTCATTATACTTTGTGGGTTTTGCCTGTAAGTTATACTCCATTTAGAGGTGTGGTAACTGGTGCAGGGGAACATAAAGGCTGATGCACTTAGGTCAGTTCAAAGCAGAAAAGGACTCGCTTTGCCTTTTGGTTTAGTGCCTTACCCATTGGATCTTCCTGCTGGCTTGCTTGAATCTGTTTACGCCAAACACAGGGCTGAGACAGTCTCTGTTTTGAGCCAGGTCTGTAAATTGTTTCTATCCTTTGTAGGTTCTAAAGACTACCAGCTGGTTACGTGGTCCCGTGATCAGACTCTGCGTATGTGGCGGATTGACTCTCAGCTGCAGAGGGTACGTAAACACTTCTCTTGAACTGTAGACAGGTTTCTTACAGGCTGCTTTCACCTCCCTTTCATGTACTCTCAGTCACTCCTCTGATATTCTAGAGCTGCAGACATGTCAGCCAGCTGCTGCTTCACTTTCCTCTTCAGCTCAGAAGCATCCCTCAGGAGGCTTGTGGTGAGGCTTCTCTGCACCTCAGAAGCTTCCATGGAAGTGCAAGTCTGTTTTGTGGTGTAACAGCAAGTGTACAAGTCTTTTGGGGAAGGTGGAGATAGGTTACTGTCTGCACTGCTTCTGAAGATGCCATCTCCATGGCTGCAAGACTGTATGACTCTTGGCATTTTAGGTTCCAGGTAAATGTAGGGATTGTGCCCTGCACTTCCTCCCCTTGTTTCCGTTGCCTCTTAGCCTGGTGCTGGCAGTGTGAATCCTGTTATTCTGCTGTCTGGCAGCAGTTAAAAGTTGCTGATGCAGTTACTAGAACAGCCATGCTGGGTCAGACCAGAGATTTATATGGTTCGTATTGCCCTGTTTCATCTTCAGCTGTGGATGCTTGGTAGGGGATAAGAACAAGGTAAGTATGGAGTGATGATTCTCTCAAATGTCCTGCCAGCCCCCTGCAATTTGCAGCTTGAAGGCTCATTGAGTCTGGCATCTTTGTACTTGACAGAGCTTGATGAGTTTCACTTCCATTGACTTGTTCTGTTTTTTCTCGGACCTAAACATCCTATCAACAAGGAGTTTCATGGCTTCTCATGCATGTTGTGTGGAAAACCAACTCCTTTCATTTGTTTATTTTGCAACCTGATAGCTTCATTACCTTGAAGATGGAATGATCAGCCATCTTGTACATGCTACTAATGATTCCATACATATCCTTGATATCCCTGCTCAGCCGCCTTCTTTTTCAAGATAGAAGGTCTTGATTTACTTCATCCTTTATGCAAGATGTTTGTCCTTTAGCCTTTCGTGACCCTTTTTCAGCTCTAATATTTGGGCCGGGGATATGATCTTTCGCCTTTCCAAAGAATTCTCAGTACTGTGTTTTTGTAAATTGTTAGGCATAATTCTATGAAAACATCAGCTTAGTCTGGCCTCTGCATTTTGTTCCCTCAGTTAGCTTGAACTTGCCATTTTGTAACCCTGTGTGTGTTGCTTTGTATTTATGTGAACTGAAGTTCATCTTTTATTTTAACACAGTTACTCCTCTAAGGTCCTTCTGTGATTGTTTGCAGTCAGCCACTCTTACTACCCTAAAAAACTTGGTGGCATTAGCAAACCTGGTCATGTTGCTATTCACCTCCTGTTCCAGGTTTTTAATGAATATGTTGAGAAGCATGTGTCCCAGCACAGATCCTGCAGGACTCCTGCAGGTCTGTAACAAACTTTCTTGTGAAAAATGACCCTTTACTCCTACCTGGTACATTTGTGAACATTTGATTTCTTTCTGTTCTTTAAATCAATTGTTTATCCGTGTCAGAGCCTTTGTTCTTCCTCCGCTGGCTCCCACTCCACTCTTGTCCTTGTCTTTGTCTGGATCAAACAGCACACATGATAGCATGTTGCTGGTAACCAATGGTGTAATTTGCTACATTGCATACCCTTATTCTTTCTCCTCCCTATGTTTCGTCTCTTCATCTGCCCTGTTTTCCTGTGCTGAACTTAAAACACAAGTTTTCATGGTCTCTCTTGATACAGGACCTAGAACACTAAGGTCCCTAGCATGTACCTGGGTCTGTACATCCTGCTGGAGTGTAAATATCAAAAGCAGAAAGTGTGCTGCTGTTATATCTGATCAAAGAAATTAAACCAATTCTAACAAATTAATTCAAGGTATTAAAGTCATACCAGCTTTCATTTTGATTAAAGTAAAACATGTTACTTAGACTGACTCTGTCAATTAAGAGGCTTTGTAAGTGAGCAGGAGATTTGGCCAGGCTGTCTGAGGTGACAGAGCTGAGGATACTGGAAAGTAGAAGATCACCTATCTTTGTTGCAGAAACAATGGTGAGGTCTTAGTCATGACTGTGGCATGGATAGACCTTCCTTGCAAATCCTGCTCCCTGAAGAAATTAGTTGTTTAGTGGTGGCTCTTTCCACAGCCTGGTTTCTGTTGTGCAGCACGTGTGTTCATTTTTTTCAGCTGTGTGCTAATGATATCCTGGATGGAGTCGAGGACCTCATCGATGGGATTTCCCATCTGCCAGAGCCAGACAAGACCCTTCACCCCCAGGACTCGGAGCCTCAGCATAACTCTGGACATGGGGATGAGGAAGGTGAGACAAGCGATGGGTTGTGGAACTTCAAACACCACTTGTCTTTGCGTTGGGAAGAAGATGCATCTTGGCATAAGAAAATAGCATCATAGGCAAAGCAGAAACTGCTACTGTTCCAAAGGCTGATGGATTCCCCATGTGGGAAGAGGCAAAACACTAGGAGTGTCTCAGGATGGTCTTCCCAAGTTTTTTCTCCTCTACCACAGTGATTCTAGCTGTAAAATGAAGCTCTTCCTTGTAATTAATACAATTTAGTTGCATTCTCTTTTGTTCATAGTTGTGGCTTGCTGCCGAAAATACGGCAATAGGAAATTAATTCTGACTTTCAAGAAGGTAGATTAGTTTAAACTGAGAGATGAGCCCACAGAAGAAGGAAGTGTATGGGTATGGCATTCAGACACAAGCTGCTTACATCACACCTGATATCTAAACACTTCTGCTGGGGACACTGTGTGAACTGATCTAACATGGAGATGTTTGCTCGTATCTTCTCCCATCCACCAGAATTAGCATGGAGAGAGCTTGTGAAGTTTTGTTCATGTATTGATGAGAGGTGACTGAGGGCTGGCAGAGCAGAGAGGGAGCAATACTGTCTCCGACTTCTGAGTACCAGATGGGCAGATGGGAGTGGGTCAGAGGCTTTAACAGAAAGCATTGATTTGGCTTCATGGAAGAGAAGGCATACAAAGAAGGAATGTGAAGGAGGATTTGTGAGGTTAAGGCTCTGGCCAGGTTAAACATTCAGGGAGTTAGTGTTTAAAGACTGTAAGTGTTAGAATAGAAGAGGTTGCAGCAGCTGAGACCTATGGTGATGATGTGCATGTGCAAAAGATATCTAAAGAGTGTTCTATGTCTAATACTGAGGAAGAAGAACTGGGTGCTTCCATGCCTTTGTGTTAGCTTGGGTTTAAATTCCAGGTTCCTTTCTGTGTTGTATAAGGGTGCTACAATGAATCCACATATGAGTGGCTTACAGGAAAGCAATTTGATTCTCCCTTTGACATGCCAACCAACTGGAGAGAAAGGAAGTGATCTAGTATCTGTCCTTTGAATAAAGGAGACAGCTGTGAGGTCCCTTAGGGAAGGCATCTCTTACTAACTGAAAGATTCCTGTCCAGAAAATACCAGTGAAGTTCCTTTCTGCCAGGCAGCAGAACAAGTTTCTAAAAGTTATCAGATCCTCTGCCTACATGAGGGTTTCTAAATCAGCACCTCTGCCTACATTTTACAATATGATAGAAAAACCTCTGGCTACCTGTGCTCTCCCTGCGCAATGCTGTGTGGGGAAGCACAGACTCTCTTGCTCCCACTGGGAGCATTATGTGTTCTCAGGGCTGCCTGACCTCTCTTTTTGCATGGGAGAGAGTTAACTCTTTACTGTCCCTGATGAGGTTGTGTTCATCTGTCCTCTGTGGTTTCTGTGTGGGTCTGGCTTTGGTTCCCTTTGGTTGCCTGGTAGGGTTTCCCTTGAAGCGAAGGGGAATGAAAATGGCTTTTCTTTAGCAGGGTAGATTTTGCTGCAAATACCGTGACTGCAGGATTAATGCCCAGGTAAGACCCGAAGGAGAAATTTCAGTTCTTTCTAGCCTAAAAGCTGTTGTGCAGCATTGATGTTTCACCCTGGAGGTAGCTGTGTTTCAGTTTCAGATAGTTTCTCCATGCTATATTAGTAAAGCATTTTGGGGGATCTTTGAAGAAGGCAATGCTCTGCAGATAAATCAGAAAGCTGGCCAGCTGTGTCTTCAGTGCACAGTTCTCCTCACTGGCTGCTGCCTGTAAAGGTTCTTCAGGAATCTAGGCAAATATGTGGGCTTTAGGGGATTAGAAACTAATTTGAAGGAAATGGGAGGATAAGACAAAGGCAGGGTACTGCCCATATCGGGAACCTCAGAGACACCTTTTCAGTAAGCTGTGTGCTGTCTTGAACTAGAAATAATTATTTTCCCTGAGAGCCACTGATCTTCCTTTAATCCCCTTTTCAGCTCTCTTTTGTGAAGTATATCTAAGCACTATAATAAAATTGCAAACAGGAATGGGTAGCTTAACATCCTACCTATCCAAATTCAGCAGCCCACTGGGCAGCAGTAAAACCAAATTTATTTATCCCTGCAGTAAAGTCAGTAAATTTTAGGCAAATATCTGTAAAAGGGCAGCTTTTTGCATTTCTTGTCATTTATTTTTTTGCTAGGAATAGTCTGTGCAATATGATATAGCAAACATGAGAATGACAGCTGAATAATTGAGACTTCCCTTGTGTCCTTGGAACCATCATCAAAAAGTACTTCTTTTGTTGTCTTAGGAAGTGGTGCCACAGCAAAACACTCTTCAGAAGGAGCTGCCCTTGCCCTAATGGGGATACATAGCAAGATACTAGGCAAAAGCCAGGTACCACCACAGGCAGAGACCAGTTCTCCTGAAACTCAGTCAAATTTGCCATTTTAATCATAATTCCTTGTGTCCTGCAGAACTTGCCTGGCTGTCTAAATGTGTTCTGGCCTTCAGGGTTTATTGTCCTCTGAAAACTGTTGGAATTGGACGCTAGACCCAGTGTTTAGATGGGCTTTAGAATCTGTTAAAGCACTGGAGTGCTTTGCAACATTAAATGCAAATAGCTGCTACAAATTAATTAAGCCTCTACTGGGGCCAGAAATACTCTCTTTTCTCTCCAAAGCGTTATCATGCTTTGGAAGCATTCCCTGGAAGCCAAGAGTTGGTGGGGTGTGAGTCCCAAAGACCAGAGCTCCTCCTGGAGATTGCTTTGGCAGCAGTTCTTTCCCACTGTACAGAATACGGGCAACTTCTGTAACCTTCCTGGGAAACTTGTGTGCGGACAGGTTTGGTTTTTTTGAGGGGCAAGGCTCAGAAGCTTGCTTCTAAACAACAGCTCAGACCTTCCAGGTCTTTGCCAGGTAAAACTCATACGTCCATGTGTCAGAAGAGCAGAGGAAGGCCTGCTGTCCTATCATCACGTGCCAAAAGTCTGTCCGTTATAACTTGTCTCAACCTGTTCTCCATCTCTCCGGTCAGCCTTAAAAGAAGATTTCCTGAGTGACCCACTGGTGGGAAAGAAAACAGATCAACTGGGGCTGCCCCAAACACTGCAGCAGGAGTTCTCGCTAATCAACGTCCAAATCCGAAATGTCAATGTGGAGGTAGAGTGTTTCCTTTTCCTGGCTTGTTTGGAAGGGGATATGGGCAGGCTGGCTTATTGGAACCTTTAGAGGGGAACCTTCTTTGCTGCAGTGACTGCTGTCTGTAAACAAGGTTTATTTTGAACTATAGAGATCCTCTTGGCCAGGGGTAGTAGGAAAGAAGCTAATTCCAAACACTGGGAGTGAGGGAAGTGTTTCAGCATGATGAGTACACTGGCTGCTCCCAAGAAGGCTGGACAGTGCTTTGCTCTCTTGTCTAGACCACAGAGTGGAAAGTGACTTCTTCTACTTCATGCCTGATGGGCTGAGCTATCTCCGTCCTGTGCCTCTCCCTCAGTTTTGGCATCTCCCTTGCACACAAAACCCTTCTCTCTGTGTGGAAGGTGGCTTGGAGGCACAGCACTGTACTGGCATAGGAGGCTTGAGGGAGCTGCCTGTCTCCTTTTCCCACCGCTGTGGTTTCGCAGCTCCTGACGTAGTTTTCCAGGACCCTGGTATATGATCTTAGGTGGTGCCAATTACTGCTGCACTGGGGCTGGAGCTCTCCATGGCCAAGTTAAGTTGGCTGGGGTGCAGTGGCTACTGGGAGCCGAGCCTGATTTCCTGTGGTCTCCAGATGCTGGGATGTTAGACTGGCAGTCTGCTGATGCGAGCCAATCCTGTCCCCATCTGCCTGGGGTTTTTTGCTGTCACTGTGTTCACTGCCCTTGAGAACAGCATGACTTCTCTTACGGGTGTGCAGAGGAATCAGCCCCTCAGCATGAATTTCAGCCACTCTAAAAGTCCTTGGAGATCTAACTATAGAGCAATTGCTTTTCCTCACAGATGGATGCAGTGAGTCGTAGCTGTACGGTGTCAGTGCACTGCGGCAACCACAGAGTCAGGATGCTGGTGATGTTCCCTGTCCAGTATCCCAATAATGCTGCACCATCCTTCCAGTTCATCAACCCAACTTCAATCACTGCCTCCATGAAAGCAAAGCTGCTGAAGGTGAGTGGGTAGTATACAATTCTTTATACATTTACAAATGCTGGATACTTGATGCCTAGATTACTGGCACAATAAAACATCTGACCTTGCTGAAGACATACATCTTTGAACTGATACTTTGTGGAGGTCTTAAGGTGAGGGTTTTGTTGGCCTTGCAGCCCGGTATTTGCCTTTTTCCAGGAGAGCATTTTAAACACATGTTCCTCACTGCTGCTCTAGTCTGGTGTGATGTGTATTGCTGTTGCCTGAGGATCCCTAAGATACTTCTCTTCACACAGTTAACCCCAACCCCATAATAGACAACATGACCAGCTAAGCATCCAATTGCAGAAAGATCATTTTTTTGAGCTGGGATGTTGCTTCCTGCTGTCCTTCACAAACTGTTTTAAAAATTAAGGGAATTTTATACAGCCTCAGCTAATTCCAGACCAGGTATTTGATCATGTGGTGTAGGAAGTCCTACTGCTGATGAAGTTCCTTCCCCAGCAGCAAGCTGATGGATCAGTTTGTGTTCTTTCCTGAAAAAGAAACAAACCCTCATCCAGTTTGCCACAAACTGGTGTGGAACATGTGAGCTACAATAGTATAGAAGCCTAAATCCTGTCTCAGAATGTACTGAATCTAGATGAAGCCTCAGTGCTCTGATCAAAGTTCACAGTGATTTCTCAAATAGACAGCACATCAGTTTTGTTAGGGGATGTCTATGGCATCTTAGCTACTGTGCAAAAAAAAAAGAATGTTGGAAAAGCATTGATATAACCATGATTCAAGCTGCATCTTGTGTTTATTCCAGATACTGAAAGACACTTCTCTGCAGAAAGTGAAGCGGAACCAGAGTTGCCTGGAGCCCTGCCTGCGTCAACTGGTCTCCTGGCTGGAGTCTGTTGTGGTATGAAGAACTGTGTGGCTTTCTGCCCTAGTTTGTTGTCTTCTCCCACATCCACACTTCTGACTCTGTAGTGAATGTCCAGCCACATTAGACATGTAAATAGACCTCTGTGACTGGCCATTACGTTTGTGTAGGCACTTCTGGTTGTGTTGAAGAAAACAGATCATTAGATGTGTTTTGTTTCTGAAAATCAGACCCTGAAGATTTGCTGCTTTGGAGAACTCTGCATGCTCACTTTGACTGGGGGTTGGAGCACCTGAGTGGTGCATGGTAGTTTACCAGCTCGCGGTGTATCAAACTGAGTGCCAGGGCATGGTTATCATCTGTGAGAGAAGGGGCCTCGGCAAGCTGATGGATCCATTCTTGTCTGGAAGGCAGTGGCAGATGTCTTCTCCTCCTTGTATCCTAGTCACATATCCTGCTAGTCCTATTCTAGGGTCTTTGTTTAATCCCTTAAAAAAAATAATCTGTGAAAGTCTTTTCTGAAGCCTTGTGCTGAAGTTTTGTAAGGATGATACTGCAGATAAACCCAAGTCACACTCTGCTCATAGCTGAATGATCTGTGATACCTACTCAGCATCCCAGTGTCAGGTATTAGGTCTGTGTGGGGGTGAAGTGTATGAGGGTGGGTGTTTTCAGCATTCAGGAAAAGATTGGAGAGGCTCCTCAGGTTTCTTTTCCAAGAGGTTTTGTTTATTCATCACAAATGAAGGACTTTTCTAATTTTTTGTATTTTTTTTTTTTTTTAACAAGAAGAGGCTTAATTCTGTTTGGTGTCAGCAGTGATGTTGTACGAGTGGGAACTTTCTCCATTGTATGGAAATCTGATGACTCAAGCCAGGTGTCACTGCCTTTGGAGAATTCCTTTACACCTAAGCTGTAGTACTCTTTATCCAAGTAAATGCAGATTTCTGCCAAAATTCATGGATAGGCCTGAGGTTCCTCAGTGTTGCACACCACCTGCCTTTCTCACTTCGACTCCCAGCCTGCATTTGAACCCCCTACAGTTGTCTGGTGTTCTTATTTAAGGAGACTTTGTCTCGCATCATTGAGGTGTCAGGTTTAGCTGAGCTCCCTGTCTTGAGAGTCATACCCAGTGAGAGGATCAGATTTTCTGTATAGTTTCCCACTGTTTCAGCCCAGGTTAAGCTCTGCATTTCAACATGGCTATGGTGGGAGAGAAATCTCTGGACAAGCAGCCAGAAAAGCCCTTCCCTCAAAGGTGAATGTGCTTGCAAGTGTCTTTGCAGCAGAGCAATAACCATGCTCTGTCCTTGACCTGCTCTGGCTCAAACAAAGAGCACCTTCTGTGAGGCTGCTCCACACTGTGATGTTCAGTGCTCCAGCTATGTTTCATTCCTGTGGCAGCAAGAGTGTGACGTTGGGTAACTTCTGTTGCAGAACCAAGAGGACAGCACATCCAGCAATCCCTATGCTTTGGCGAACTCTGTAACACCCCCCTTGCCCACATTCGCCCGGGTCTCCAATGCCTATGGCTCATACCAGGACTCTAACATCCCATTTCCACGGACTTCTGGAGCCAGGTTCTGTGGTGCAGGTTAGACCCATCACTGATACGTTACAACACTTACCTGGGGAATGGGCCTTTGAATGTTTTGGGGAAGGCTTGCCTCTGAATAAAACAAGGCTTTGGTCACTGCTATGCAATAAGTAAGAAATGGTATTGAAGTAGTGAGGTTGTGATAAATTTGTTGATAATGAGACTAGATAGCAACCATTTGCAGTTGATATTGCATGTGTGGGATTTTAGGATTTGGAAATTCAGAACTAGTTGAAGAAATGGCCTTTGGCTTGTAGTATGCCAGAGGCATTGACAGACCACTCTTTCACAGGAAACTGGGAATAGCTGTTTTCCTTGCCTAGCTCTCTCCTACCAACATCAAATTGCTGGACATATTCTGGTGCTCAGTCTTCACAAATTCTTGTGATTTGGAGTTGAACTTAGCTCTTCCTGAAACCATAGTCTTGTTAACTAACATTCTTTTCTCACTCTTCATCCTTTCTGTTGTCCAGACTAGCTTTCCCGAGGTCCTTGGGAAAATTCTCATAAGTGGGAGATGGTGTACAATCATGTCCAGGTTTCCAGGAAAGTGGACAATGCAAAGATCATTCTGTAAACAGATTAAGGTCTGAGTAAGAGCTGTTAAATTTCACTGAGCTGTTTCAGATGCAAGCATGCCTCCTTCATACCTGACCACATCCCAGTTGGAGCATGTTTTGAAAGCTCACAGAGTCCTCACTGAATTCCCAGAAAGACAGAGTGTTACTGCATTGAATAGGCTCAGTGAAAAAGTCCTGAAACTATTGCAGGAGTGGGTGTATGAAGACACTTGAGATGCTAACAAATGGGGTAAGGCTTGTGAGAAAGTGCTCTGGAGTGGCTTCAGATGGCTATGGTTAGCTGTTGAGAGCTGTACAAGCTGCAATGGTTTCTCTGTATAGCCAAACATCAATTCACTTGCCTCTAGAGTATCAGTGCTTGACATGTTCTGGTGAACAATTAAAACATGAGTATGTACCTGCTCATTTTCTCTTTCTGCCTTTAACATTCTGTAAGCCACTTGAGATGGTGCTTTTAAGACAATCATCTGAACAAAACATGTGCTTTGCAGGGAGTGCATTTGGGTTCAGAAAATGTGGTTGTCTACTTGAGGTTTAAAAGCACTCAGGCTAATGGATAGGCACCCCGTCCCTTGACTCTGATATGTTAAATGACAAGGTTTCCTCATGTAACCCACCCCTGGATAATCCTCTCCTCTCTTTGTGATCTTTATGCCATATCCTGTCTCTTTAGGGTACCTGGTATATTTCACAAGACCCATGACCATGCACCGTGCTGTGTCCCCTATGGAGCCCACACCCAGGTGAGTACTAGTGTCCCATTTGAGGTGTGCTACTGTCATGGGTGGGAAAATAGATCGGTTCCTACGTTGGAGCTACTGACCTCTACTGTTAGCAGTTTCCTCAACACAGAGAGCCTCATCCCTTACAGCACTGCCCTCAGCAGAGACTCTTTTCAAAACACCTGAAACACTGTTAGCAACTTCTTCGTGGAAATGTTGTGAGCCTCCAGGGCAGTTTGGTGGGTGAAAGCTCCTTAAAGGGTATTCTCTTGTTTCCAGGTCCCTGTCAGCTTTATCAGCATACCATAGTGGCCTCATTACTCCAATGAAGATCCGCACAGAAACTCCAGGCAATCTGCGTTTGTACAGTGGGAGTCCAACACGCAGCGAGAAGGAGCAGGTCTCCATCAGCTCCTTCTACTACAAAGAGAGGGTAAATACCAGACTAAAAAGCCTTTCCTAACACTTCAGGTTTTGTGATCTGTATTCCTTTCATATAGCTGTGAGCATTTCTATTAACAGAAGCTTCATATTCCTCGAAGAAGGCATCTTTTTACAGGCAGCTCTGTAAAAATGTCAAATGGATTTATCTCCTATTAGTAACTCTTTACTGATCCTCTCTATCATTTGACCTGCTTATTTTGATATTTCTCTACACTGACCATAGCAGCTTCCTTCAGTGCATTACACGGTCTCTCTTTGCATTGCATAGGGTTAAAATCTCACACTTACGTTGTAGCCTCCAGATAAATACATATAGGCAACTCTGCTGTCTCTATATTCCCTGATGTATATAACTGCAAAGGGTTGTGGCTCTCTGCAGCTAACTGACAATTTCTCCTGGATTAGGGGGTGTATTTGGTTATTTCTATTACAGGTGTCTCTTTCAGGGATATGTGTCCCTTTGGACTTTTTTAAACAAAAATCATTCCTACATGATTTTCCAAAGATCTTCCAGTCCACATACTTCTGGTTTAGGTATAGGTCTTGCTGTCATTGCTGTTTACAAGCAAGGCTTTGGGGACAAGTGGGATTTTTTCCTTCAGGGTCATAGGGGGTGAGGAAGACCTGTTGGTAATTGTAGGGTGGCTGTAGAGTAGTTCTGAAGCAGCTGAGTGCCTGATGTGCCTGAAGCAGTTGCTGTGAAAGTAATAGGCTGTGCAGCTTGCTCAGAAACTAGCTCTCTTCTTCAGCAGGGGGTGAAGTTGCTTGCAGAAATACAGTAAGCTTCCACTGAGAGTGAGAATTTGGGACATTCAGGTAGTTTGCCCACTACTGTCCATGCTGACGGCACTAATCCTCTGCAGCAATGGTGAGCTTCCAGGTACCCTGAGGAAAGCCGAGAGCTGTCTGCACTCTTCTGCAGTGGAACTTGGGAACTTCTGTCCCCGGAGCAGAAGGAAAGTCAGAGCCTTGAGCTCTCATCCTTCCCTGGCGCCAGAAGAGGTCTTGGTTTTTCAGTAGTGCTGAATGTGACAGCTGACCTCTCTGGAACTATGTCCTTACATGATATGAATTAATCACTGTACTTTCTAGCTGTGGGGACACCCTCTGTCCCCACAGCAAGCTTTGCCTCCACACAGACCACAGAAGACTCCGAGTTCCCCATCCTACACAAACTTCTTTTTGATGGGAAGAGAAAATGGTGCTGCCTGGCATAATTACAGCCTGTTCTGGTCTTTGCAGGACCAGAGTTTATTTAAAGAGCTACTACTGTCCTCTGCAGTGTGCTTGTCTCTGACACACAGCTCTCTAAGATGACAGACAAGGCTAAAAATAACATGGAGAAACAGCTTGGTGCAATTTCATATGACCTGTCTGCCCAGCTCTTGTATTGATGGCGACAAAATTTGTATCATGGGGAGGGGAAAAAATGGAGAGAGCACTGTGTAGCCAAGCTCTCTCCTTCCATACTGGATTGGAAGAAGTGTAAGGGCCAAAGCAGGGAGCTAGCTCAAATGTTCTTAGAGATGAAAGTTTAAAAACAAAAACAAAACTCAACTTCAACTCTTAAAGAATCAGAAAATCTTTACTGAAGGGGAATAATGTTATGGCCTCTGTTAGATCAATGCCACATATTTTTATGTCATTTCATTGTGAGTTTTTTAAAAAGCCCAGACTCTTAAGTCTGGTTAACTCCTTGCTCTCAAGCTTGGATTTTATATTTGCATTAAAATAGAAGTTGAAATGTTGGTGTTAAACTCTCATGTTATATAATTTCAGCCTCAGAACTGAGTTTGCAAGGAATAAGTAGGTATTTAAATCCCATGTAGCAATCCCACTGGCATTGCTACCATTAGCAAACAAATGGAATTTGCTCTTTTCTAGACAGGTAGTATGTCATGTTCTTG
>NW_009916184.1:17695-21097 GCF_000696875.1 Nestor notabilis | reverse complement strand
TGCTGAACCCAGCAGAGATCTCCTTAAGTAAACCAAAATGAAACTAAATCTGGCATTGAGCCTTTCTGTGCTCATTTAAATGTGTGTGTATACACACACGCCTGTATATCTTTCTCCCTTTTTATTCACACATGCACATTCTTCCTTTCTTCCTCCTTTTCACTCCTAAAAAAAAAAAAAAAGAACCAACAAAGGAGAGTAGTCAGCAAAAAGGAGAAGCTGTATCTATACTGAGGCAATGCCATCAGTGTTTCAGACCTGGATGTCTCTTAAAGAAGGTGCAGTGGCTGTAGTTCCCCCTCTGCTTCAGTTACAGGGTTGTACCAGTGGGGACCCAGGGACAGCTTAGCCTTTCCAGAGGGACAGCTCCACACAGGGGTGGTGACAGTGGTGTCCTGATGCTTTCTGTTGGGGAATTGGGCAGGGCTTGGAAGCTGCTGCTTCTCAGGACATCTCTCAGGCTTTGCCTTGTATCTCCCTGGTTGCAAACCTCTGGAACTCACAGACATGGGAGTGGAGGCTGGCAGCAATGGCCCTCACTACAGAAGAGCAGGACTTCACAGGAGGGCTGAGCTTAGTTTTGCTGCTTCTCTACTATATTGAATTTCTTTCCGCTAACCCATTTCTCCTTCTTTCATGAGGCCTGGTGACGGAATCTGTAGCACAAGGCTGCAGTCTTCTCCTCTCTCTTTCCATGGGGTCCTGCAGCCAGCGTCACACCATGGCTCCTTGGCTGCAGAGTTCTCCTAGCAGTGAGATGCAAGGGAAGGTAGAGGCCAGGCATGGCTGATGGCCTCAACTGCCCACCATCAGCTGAAAATAAGTGTAAAATACGTTGCACACGACACAAATAACACTTTTTATTGTGTTGACTCTTACAGAACCCAAACAGAAGGGTTTTTTCAAATGAGTGTGCAGTAATGTGGTTTGAGAGATTCCGTTTATCGTTGCTATAGTACTGGGTTGCATGCTTAATGAAATGTCTGCACTTTTGTAGTGAAAGCCTACTTCAGAGCTATTCTGCATAGTCTGTCAGTGAATTTGATCACTTACTCAATCTGAATGAGTTCCTTAACCCATAATGACAATTTATACATGGCCCTGCCAAGTAGCAGGGTCTCTACCTCCCTTCTGATATCCTGTCATGTGACTTTCATTGTATAAAATGAAAGTGGACAGTTACAGCAGGTTCCAGTGAATGAAGTCCTGGAGGACACTGGATGTTAAAGAGACACCTGAGTAAGCAGGAGTGTTTATTTAGCTTCCTACAGATTTCTGTGCCATGGTGCTGGACAACTGTGTTAAAAATAATGCAGTTTGCGCTTAGTTGCCTTCCCCCTCATCCAAAAGGAGTAAAATCTATTAGAGTAGGAGCCTGGCATGTGAGGCACCAGGGTGTTGTCCTCTGCTCTGCTGTCAATTGATGGTATGAACAAGGTCGCATGAAGCAGTTCAGTGCTTCTTGCAGTAATACAACTCTGTGTGGGAGACTTTATTGAGATTTGTGGTTGCCAGCGTCTTCTGCAGAGGCTGGTGTGGGGCACAGACACAGGGCTGTAGGTAATGTTGTATATAGTACAACTGTGGTTGAAAGTGGGGATGATGGTTTGCAACTGTTCGTTGTGTAAGAGAACCATTGGGAACAGTATCTTTTACTCTGCTGGTTCAAGGCACTTTTCATTTCAGTCTATTTACCTTTTGTCTTTAATTTTCTTGGTGTCTTTCTTCCCTTTTCCTGGGTATAATGTTTTCACATACAGATGTCTCCTCGCTCTGCCTGGCGACGTTGGTCCATACAAGCAATTAACGACTTCCCGGTACTGTGCGCTGTGCTAATACTGTCCTTGATATAACCCTGTCTTCTGCCCAAGGGCCCAAGAATAAAATGCCACCTGTCTGCCTTTGAGTAACCTGCACAGAGGTGGGGGACTTTCACTCCACACAGGGCCAAGGGGCTTCAGTAAGAGTGTCTAAGTGGGCAGGAGCAGACAGTAGTTTGCCAGGTACAAATACTGACCTACAACACACTTATTTTACCTGGCCTAGCAGTCAGGAAAGGATGCCAAGGGATAGTTTGAAATGTAAGAAAACGTCAACCTCTAAGAAACAGAGGTGCAGAGGAGCTAAATGATTATTATGCCTGATCATCCAACTGATGAGACTGACATTAGAGCACCTCATTTCTGAAAAAGATGAAGCCTTGCTGGAGAGGGAGGAACACTTAAGAGCTGTGGAAGAAACAAACTGGTTGAGTTGCTGACAAGAATTTGCTATAAAACGAACTGCCTGTTCTCAGTGCAGTGAACCATAAAGCCTTATTTCCCACAGCAATAAATAGAATTTCTCCTTAATTTGTGATCTTCTCCCAGCCCCAGGAATGGCACCACCCTGCATTCAGTGTGAGGGGTTGCATTTCCAGCGACTTCCTCTTCCTGGCACCTGCCCCTGTGAAGCTGCTTTGGCAGTTGTTTTCCATTAGTCAGGTCCATGTGTCTCTCCAGCTTGAACATCATTCATGTGAACATCTTGATGATATCAGCATTGCTCAAGCTGTGCTGTAAATTTGGGTAATTACTATCTCATCACTCATCTGCCAAGCATAGGCAAAGCTTAGAAAACTCCATTTCAATTCAAAGATGATCTCTTTAGGACTGCTTTTCTCAATGTTTGTGTGAAACTTTTTTTCACAGCTGCTGTCCCTCATGCTATCCCTTCATAAGACAACAGGGAATAAAATAGAATCCTGTAACACCTAATTTAACCTGGTATAATAGCATCAAGCCTTCCTAATTACAACAGCTCTGAGACTATACTAGCAAATAATAGGTGAAAGAAACCAGAAGTAATTTACTTGACTCCATCAAGGCTTTTTGCAAAGAGCTAATAAAGAAATGTGAGCAGTGAAGGCAAGAAATTAAGTTCTGTCTTGAATCAGGAACAGGCTGAAAGAAAGAAAACCAAGCAAGGGAGTTGCCAGCTTGTGGTGTGGTAAATTGTGGCATGCAAAGGGCCACAGTTTAATTCCCTCACCACTGGCTTGGAAGGAAGAACAAGTAGTGATATGATAGTTATAATTTTGTGTAGCATATACTTAAAAATGATAGATGGATTAATCCAAGCCTTGAAGGATTGACTGTAATTGTGGATAACCTTTGGAAGAGGCTAATCACGTTCTTGAAAGTGGGCCATAGTGCCCAAGGTGAAGGGGCAAGCATGCACGAAGAGAGGTGTGGAGTATTTGTGCAGACCAGGTGCCCCCCTTTCGGGGTAAGAGCTCAGCATTGCTAAGGGAAGCAAGACCTTAGCAAGTCTAGAAGAAGGAGTAATTCCCCCTTCTTGCTAGGTAATGACTCCACTTAAGAAATGCCCAGTGCTTCAGGGCAGGTGCCAGCTATTAATTAA
>NW_009916184.1:16490-17664 GCF_000696875.1 Nestor notabilis | reverse complement strand
AATATTCCGGCTGCGGGACACAGAAGTGCCTCTGATAGGTTGGCCATTTTTGGGTTTTTTTCACCCCTTTTGTGGAAGGTGCCTGGTACTGTGGGAGGTGCTAGAAATAGTAAATGTTGATTATTTTGAAGAGAAAAATCCAGGCAGTGCTGCATGACCTGCATGGGGGAGTTAATCTGTAGGCAGTAGTTCAGAATAAAGGAGCATAGCTTTCTGCAGGGAGGCAGCGATTTTTAAATCTTATTTAAAAAAAAAAGTAATATTAGAAGCAGTTTGAACCTGACTTTGAGCAGGTTTAACTCTTCATTTTGTAAATGCAGTATTGCAGCTTAATCTTTGGCATCAAGTCTGTTCCCTTGTGTCCACAACCTTTCCCTTTGCTCTACTAACACCACTTTATACCACAAATCCTGAAATTTTGCATCTGCTTATGCAAAACAGGCACTTTACATTTCATGATGCTACTTACAGCACTGCCTCAGCAGGACCCAAAGACACACACACCCAACTGTTGGGCATCCTTTCCGAGCAGGCATGCAGCATTTCAGAACTACTTCTGCTGAGTACATAGTGATGATGGTGGTTGCTACGAAGCAGTTGGTGGCTTATTCTTGGGCTATTTGTTTCTACATGTAACCCATTTACTGCCATCGTTATCACCTCAGGTTGCAGCAAATTACAGCGTTGGGTATGGTAGTGCAGATACAGGCTGGCTTTTTTAGTCATTATTCAGTGCTGTTCCCACTGTCACCTTCAACCCCATGATTGTCATAAATGGTCTGGTTTCTTTCCTTGTGGTACTCTGAGGAACTGATGAGTCTTAATTTACTATCACTGTAGCTATTTTCTTTCTTTCTTCCTCTCCTTAAATTCTCAGGAGCAGCTGGGTAGATACAGTTCTGCTTGACATGGATTCTAGGCTGCAGAAGGAGCTAGAAATGTCGGAGGCAGTGCAGAAGACCTGTGTCTTTGACCTTTAGCTGTCATAGTTAGCTTGGCGCACGCACGTTGATTTCTGCTTCAGCTTCAACTGTTATGTTCCCTGCTCCCCTCTGTGACCTGTGCTCCAGCCTCTAGGAAGAGACCTGTTTTCCATCCTAGCCTAATGCCCGTGAGTCTTGGTGACACCTTTTAATAACACCATAGTGGGGGCTTCTCCAGGGAGAAGAGGTGA
>NW_009916184.1:0-16459 GCF_000696875.1 Nestor notabilis | reverse complement strand
GAAAGAGGAGCCTTGTGGTGGACCTTGGCTAGACAAACCCAAGCTAGAGCTCTCCTTCCTTCTGGTAACCCCTGTTAATAGTGCTCAAATACTGCCTGATGGAGAGCCACTCCTGTAATTATTTGGCTCAGAGTAGAGCTCTGCTGTCAGTGGTGATGATTCCCATACTTCTATTCATAGTTTTTTCTAACATTTTGTTACTGTGGCTGAGACAAACCTGAATTGCAAAAAACCAGGCATTTTAATGTGACTTTACAGTTGGCCTTATGATTTTCTTCTGTCACAGGGGCAGGAAGTAGTGGTTGTGGCAGTGTAGTGCTGGCAGGACATACTGACCATCAACTGTCTCTACTCCAGGAGTTGCACCAGTAGAGAATTAGGGTATCCATTTTTGCCAGTAAATAGGCAGTGCTTAGAGGAAGAAAACAGGACAATTTTGCTGTGAGTCCAAGTTCTCAGGGGATTCTAATACATCTAGTGTCTTCATTTGTCTGGTGATATGCTAAGAGCAGGAAGTAGAAACCATTCATGGGGTTTCTTTTCCATTGTCATCCTCATTTGTTGTCATTCTCCTCAAAACAACAACAACAAAAAAAAAAGTGACTGAATTACCTGTGGAAAGTGATATGTGTTGTCCATGTTTCTAGCCTTTGAAATGCCTGTTGGGAGGCTTCTTCAGTCTGCTCTTGCAGAGGGCAGGAGCAGGTTGAATCTGTTCCCGAGGACGGGATAGAGAACCTGCCTCAGTCAGAGGGAATTCTCCATGGTCTGCAAGTCCTGGGGGCAGCTGACTTATGGATGGTCACAAGGTGGCAAGTTGCTCTCCAAATTACCTGCCAAGCTCTGGTGATAGACCTGCAGAATGTGTTTCTGCATCTTCAAGCCTGGGTCCAACTACCTGCTCAAACACAGCACAAACAACAGCTTTGGTTATGAGAAGCCTGATAGCCCCTCCAGGACAGTGACTGAGCACTGCATGTCCCTGCTGAGGTTCCCAAGCTTTGCTCAAGTATTGGTTTTGGCAGCATCAGCAGCTCCTCGCTTATCCTAGCAGACAGCATTTGGCTGCCCTGACAAGGAACGAAGTACAGGTGCCATTGTTATTTGGGAACCTTGTTGTAATACAGCCCACATCCTTCAGCATGGGAAGGGTAGCTACATTTTTAGGTGTTATCTAAAGTGGTATAGTCTGCCCAATGAGAAGAGGGTCAGAGTTAAATCAAACTGCCTTCATTAGGAACTGATGGATTCCAGAGAGATTGGTCTCCACCTGACCACGTTCTATGCACTTTCTACTGCATAGCACTTCTCAGAGTGATGTAGCAGATAAATACTGCAGGCAAACTCTGCTTGGATGGATTAGGACTCGAGGGGACGTGACAGAGATCAGAATCATACTCTAGTCAGCTGCCTAGCCAGCTTCTCCATAGCACTGGATACTGGTAGCCCTGTTTCCACCACAGTTTGTCACCCCTGAATATTGGGCAGCATGCACACTCTGCTTCTCTTTCCTCTGAGGAGCAGTGGAAGATCAGGGGAACTGGTGATGCTCTGATGTGGGCAACCCTGACAAAATGCACCTCCACCTCTCTGAGGTCTGAAATGCCTCCTTCACTTACTGTCAAGCCTGTGCTTGAGCCTCTGAACCTCAGTCACCCATTGTCCAGAGTGGCTTCAGGAGCATGTCCTTTTTGCTTCTTGTGATGTGCTAGTAGCGTGTTTGCTCAGCACAGCAAGACCACCTCAGCACATTGGCCTGAGCTTGGGCCAGGCAGGCAGTGAAGGAGAAATTAATTTCTTAAGATCTAATGAGGTATTTTTCTCTAATGAGTTTTTTCTTAAGGGCATTTCGTGTCTGCGATGAGCCTGCTCAGGTTCTCACAGGACTGTGTATGATGGTAGGTTCGTACCCAGCCATCCCAGACCTGGCCTGACATCTATAGTAGAGGTGACCCCACTTGCAAGTCCAAGTCCTGCCTTTCCTATAGCCCAGCCCGCTCTTTAGGAGCGTGGATGTGTTGTCTTGCAGAGCTATCACCACAGGGCTGCTTTGCTGGCCCCATTAAAGGAGCTGTTCTGCTTCAGATAGGGATGTAGGAAGCCCCACAAGTGCCTCAGAACACCCTCCATAACTTAGCATGATCAGGAGACTTCCATGTAGGAGCATCGACTCTGTGTGTCAGTGAGGGAACAAGCCATAGGGGAGCAGCATTGCAAAGCTTTCGTTGTTGCTCTGGGGAATGCTGCGTAGCAGCCAGTAGAGCTCCAGTGCCTTCTGCCTGTGGTGCTGCCGCTCATCCTCTAATCCCTCCTCCTCCTCACCCTCGTAGAACAAGTTGCTGGAAGAGGCCAGGATACCAGCTGAATACTCTACAGTGTTTCATACAGCCAAGGTAGCTTTATGCAGCTTGGCATTAATGTGATCTCTTTGTCTGAGAGTATCTGGGAATCTTGACTTCTTGGTTTTGTTCCCGTGTGTTGATTCGTTTTCTCCTTTCTCCCCACCATCTTATGTCCTGAGCCAGCTGTAAGTAGCTGTGAGCATGGTAGCTAGGAAAACTCGGGCCCTGCTTTATCATCTGTCAGTTGTTTTTCTGAAGCTATTGATAAAGCAGGAGGCGGGACCCCTACTGTGATACTAAACAGGGGTTTACTCAAACTCTGAAAGGACAGACCAAAACAAACTCTGGAGCTGTCAGTTTGCCCTGAAGCTAAGGGCAAGGAAAAACTGCCTCCACACATCTCTGTGCTGATGCTGGCTGAAGTCAGCAGTGGTCTGTGTGCAGAGGGTTCCCAGACCAGACCTCTAATGAGAGTGATGATTGAACAATCCTCCTGCCAAACCTGCCCAGGTTTGATTGGCATCCTGAGGCCAATTTGTTCTCTTATTGGCTTTCACAAAATACTTTTTGAGTGAGTTTGGCCTTGAACTCACTGCCTTGACCCATTTTTCACTTCTACAGATGGAGATGCTTGTTCTCCTAGACATGTCATGGATATTTTCCAGGGTAACACAGAGCCTTCTGAAAGGCAGGTTTGGGTGCTGCTTGCATTATTCCTGACCCTAGTGCTTTGTTCCCTGGCGCAAGCAGCCTGCTGTCCTCCTCCCCAGTAACACATTGCAATTTGTTATGCAGAAATCAAGGAGGTGGAAAAGCAAACGAGAGGGGACAGATGCCAACAACCGACCCATTAAAGCTGCCGGGAAAGTTATTATCCAAGATATTTCCTGCTTGCTGCCTGTCCACAAGCTGCTGGGAGAGCTCTACATGTGAGTATGTATAGGCTGGCATCCTTTCCCAAATCAAACCATCTGGTTTTGGCTGTACTTTACTCCTGATATCAGTCAGCCCTGATCTTTGAGTGCTTCTGTACTTTCTTCCTCTGTTCTTACCTTGCTTATTTTTTATGGTATCCCTCTGCCTGTGAGAGGGGACTTGTCTCCTATAAATCTGAAAAGTGTGATGGAAGAAACTTGTGCTGGGGTGTTGTATACAGAGTTTGAACTGGTGCTTCAGCACCATCATTGCAAATCTTACAGGTTTTCAGCTCGAGAGAAATTATCAGTACAAATTCTTTGTCGAATCATAGAACTGTTTGGGTTGGAAAGGACCTTAAGATCATCTAGTTCCAACCCCCCTGCCGTGAGCAGGGACACCACACACTAAACTAGGTCGCCCAAGGCTCTGTCCAACCTGGCCTTGAACACCTCCAGGGTTGGAGTACTCATAACTTCCTTGGGCAACCTATTCCAGTGCCTCACCACCCTCAGTGTAAAGAACTTCTTCCTTATATCTAATCTAAACTTCCCCTGTTTAAGTTTAAACCCATTACCCCTTGTCCTACCACTACAGTCCCTAACGAAGAGTCCCTCCCCAACATCCTTATAGGCCCCCTTCAGATACTGGAAGGCTGCTCTGAGGTCTCCACAAAGTCTTCTCCGGGCTGAACAGCCCCAACTTTCTTAGCCTGTCTTCATAAGGGAGGTGCTCCAGCCCTCATGTTAAATTCCACACTTAAATGCACAGGCTTAACAGTCCTAATACATGAACATTTTCATACTGTAATCTTGTTAATAGATCATAATGCTTTTTAATTTCAGAAGTATTTTGAATGCCCCATTCACGTGGAGACTTGGTTGTACGTACTAGTGTCTGTACAGTCAATTCTTTTGCTTTAAATGAAAGGATGGAGAAGTTCTGTGATTTTTGGTTGTTTAGTTTTTGGTTTGGTTTGGTTTGGTTTTTTTTTTAAGAACAAGGGGCTTCTTTTTCCAAACTCTCTATTTCAGATAGTTACAAAATCTCTGTTGCTGATTTTTTTCTTCCCTAGCTTTGGTAATACTGCCTGGTCCTTCACAGAATTTCCAATCTATGGACATTCAGGGAAGGAAGCAGGTGTCCCTTCTTAGAGGGGGCAGAGGGATATGAGGAGAGAGAGAAAATAAAAATATCCCTTGTCTTTTTTTTCTGCATTATTAAAAAAATGTTCTTTAAAAAGACCCGTTGGACCTTTCCACTCTGGATATCTCATGTGTGAGCATCCTGACCTTTTTCCATTTACTGTAAGATCTTAAGCAGTATAAGTGCCACATGTCTTGGGAAGAATTCTGATGATAAGCAGGAAAGCCCATGTGGGTTTCCTCAGCCCACCTTGCCAACCTCTCAGAGACTCCCAAGTAGGTGTGTTATCCTACTGGGGAGCAGGCTGAAGAGCAGCCTGCTTCTTCTCAGCATGCTACTGTCTCAGTCCAGGTCAGTCAGAGCAGACCAATTGGCTGAATGGGCACAGGACCACGTAACTGATGACACCATCTCCTAGGGACAAGAATAAATCTTGGTTTAGGGATATTCTGGTGCAAGTTTGATCTGGTATTTCCTTGGAAATGGTGCTTCTTAGGATCAATCCCAGCTAGTTTGGAAGCTGGACTTCATGTGCATTGTGTTAGTGAAGATGAACAGTGGAAGAAGGATGGCAGCAATCCCTGAATAAGAGAAGGAAGGGATGGGATCCTGGCCATGGCTAGCAGGTTTGTATTGATCGGGGAGTTTTGAACTACTCACTGTTGTCAGGACTACTTTTCCTCCCTCCCTCCCTCTCCACCTTCATAGGTAATGTGTGGTTTACCATGGGGTTTTTTTTTTACTTTTATCTTTATAGGTAACTTAGCTCTCTCCTTGCTTTTTAGACTGAATGTGAATAATATCCAGGAGACTTGCCAGAAGAATGCTGCCTCAGCCCTGGCTGTGGGACGGAGGGATCTCGTACAGGTATGACATTGAATCAGAGCTCTTTCTCAGCATGCTGTGCTACCTTCAAATGGCTCGTGCTGTCACCTTGGTACCCAAACAGCCACCTGGGTTGAGCAGTTGTTCCAGGGAATCTCCAGCTGGTGAACTAAGGTCTGTGGAACAGCCACAGAGGTGG
The DNA here is from genome assembly GCF_000696875.1 of Nestor notabilis. NCBI lineage: Eukaryota > Metazoa > Chordata > Aves > Psittaciformes > Psittacidae > Nestor > Nestor notabilis. The sequence goes on along the minus strand of NW_009916184.1, from coordinate 11,032 downwards.
TCTCTATCTCACTGGCTCTCAGCATTGAGAGGTTCCTTCCCAAGGCTGCAAGCAGATTGTTCTATACCCTTTGTCAAACTGAGTGAAGCACATTTTTCAGGGAATTCCTGCAGGCAAAGTGAGGAATGCAGCCTGCTTTTGAGTCAGCAAATGGAGTAACTGTGCACAGAGTTGCCGAGCTGCTGTCAGCATTTTGATGGGTGATTTTTTTTCTTCTCGCTTATGTATAATGGTTCCCGTTGTTTGGTATTCATCTGTGTTGGCACTGGGTGCTAACTGCAACCTGCTTCTCCCCAGGAGAGTCTGCACCTGGGGACCCAGCCCCAAAATGGGGCTGGCTACTTGCCTGCAGCTAATAATAGGAGAAGAATGACTGTTGTGGCACATCCTTTTCCATGTGATTAGTCCATTGCAACAGGCAGAACATTAGACAGGAGACAGGAGTGCCTGGAAGATACAGGAGCTGGCAGTGCCAGAGGAGCTGTGCTCTACTCCTGAGCATTTGGCTCTTCCTAGACCTGGGCACGTAATTTGCATGGGCTTACCTCATCTAAGCAGAAGCAAACTCAAACTGTTGTCTTGCTTCTTGGTGGGTTCTCCTGGAGCAGAAGAGAGGAGGTAAGTCTAGGTCCTCTTTGTCAGTGCTTCATCTTGCCGTCTCATTTGCCCAGATAGGACCAGAGCTTGGGTGGAATAACTTATGCAAGCTTTCTCCGAGATACCTGTTCCTTGCTTGTTTTTCCCTGTCCTGTATGACGCCACCCTGTGTTGCAGCTTGCCCTATTCCTAGCAGATAGGGAAGTTTGAGTTGCAGGTTACATGTAAGATGTGCTCTATAGCAGTGTAGGAAGTGCCATCTTTCCCATTTCCTTTCTGTGCCCTGTCCTTGGTTTTAGCTTCTCTCTTGTTTCTTTCTGGTTTCCCAGTGAGCAGCTCAGGGACTGCTGCTCCTGGCTGTTCTTCCTTTTTGGAGCATGTGGGTTTTCTTTACTTTTCCATGTTGTCGGCTCTGATTTCTGCTGTCTTTCCAGAACAATGGTCCTTTTTCTGTTCTTTTTTGCATGCCAAACTAGGAGCTTTGCTTTTCCTTGGAATATTCTAATTGCCTGAATTTAAATGGCACAACAGAAAAAACAGTCCTAGACCAGCAGTATAGAGACTGAAAAGGTAGAACCGTTTTCAGAGTGGAGTACGTAAAATAAAGAGAAATATCATGTGAAATAGCTAAACTATTGGAGCAGAAATGGCAAACTTGTACTCCTGTCTGCACTGGGCTGCGCCAGGAGAACTGAGATGTTCAGTAACAGAACTAATCAAAAGATACTGGTGAGTCACTGCATGAAGAGTAAACTTTCAGCCACCAGACATGTCTGAACCCAAGAACAGTTTCAAAACTAAAACTAAACCCTTTTGAGGTTTGTTAATATGAAATACAGTAATAGATCTGTTAAGCTACCCTGACAGACTGTTCTTCAAGGTTTAACCCAAACTTAAAGCAAGTGGGACAGGAAAAGCTTCAGGTTTGTGTTACTCTATATATTATTTGTGACATGAAGGCTGAAACTGCTCCCTGCTGCTAGGTAAAAAAAAAAAACGACCAAGCTTCGTTATTATCTGTCTGTGAGTGAATTTGTACACACCTATGCCCTGGGAGTATGGTTGTTTCTAATTGTAGCTTTGATGCTTTTCTTTCCTGTCTGCCAGGTTTGGTCACTGGCCATGGTAGCCACTGATCTCTGTCTTGGACCAAAGTCTGACCCAGATTTGGAGATACCTTGGGCACAACATCCATTTGGACGTCAATTACTGGAATCCCTGTAGGTGCCTGAATGCTGGGGAGGGGTGGGGGAATGGATGCTGAAGCAGAGCCCTCCATAACTATGTACTGATGGTAAGGTGTAATTTCAGATTTGGAGGAGTGCCACAGCATGTATATTCACTTCTCAAGCCTGAAGTGCATCGAAAAGGGAAGCTGCAAGTGTGTTTATGACATACAGGAGGCAGCATTTGGCCTCCCATCTAGCACCCACGTCTTCTCTGGCTGACATTGATCAATAGGCCAGGTGCAGTTGGAGCTCTGCTTTCCAGCATTTGCACAATGCCTGATTTGGCGATTTTGGTTTTCTGGTCCCCACCTAAATGAGGGTGTTGTTGCAGCTGCTTTTTCCACCTTCAGATCCACTGTTGCCATGTAAACATTAGGGAAACCATTCCACTGGTCTCAAAGCCAAGTATTAGCTGCAGATGTCTTCCTGCCATTGAATCTGTTCAGGAGAGGAATAATTAATAATTGATAAGTATACCCTATTTGGAGGCGCAGGATTTGTGAGGTGTACTTTGGCATTACTATTACTACCTAGCTCTTTCCTGCTGTGTGGTAGTGATGGGAGGGGAGCACAGTCTTCAGAGCAAACCAGAAACTTCACAGCCACCAGGAAAACCTGTGGTCCACAAGGCAAAACCCCACCACAGGTTTTCTCAAAAAGACATTGTAGCTGGGAGTGAGTCTTAATGACTGCAGCTTTACATCCCATTAAAATCAGTTCTGTGGATGTTGTTCCTGAAGCTGCATGAACTTGGGATAATCAGGCCATGAGTATTGCTGGATTCCCAGAGCTTCCATCTTTCTCTGGCCCGTGAGTGTGCTCAGGAGGAGGACTGGCTCCTCAATAACAGAATGGAAAGAACAACGCAGTCCTGCAGAGCATACACGCCTCCTTTGGGCAGTAATGTGTCCCAAATTGGCTTAGGCAGCAAGCTCAGAATTAGTTGCCCTGCAGTCTGAATGCTTTTGCCACTGAGTTCTGCCCAGTCCCACAGTGTCTGTCCTTCTCATTTCACAGGCTGGCTCATTACTCACAGCTCCACGATGTGCAGACTCTGGCCATGCTGTGCAGCGTGTTTGAAGCCCAGTCTAGGCTGCAGGGGTGTCTAAACTCTGGCCCCTTTCCTCCTCGTGCCTCCAACCTGGCCTCCCACAGCCGATACGTATGATTGCCAGTTCTTTCTCATTTGTCTCAGCTATCTGTGAACATTGCTTATGTAGATGACATGATTTCCTCTCCTTTCCCTCTCAACAGCCCAGCTTTACTTCCTCTGGCTCCTGTTCCAGCATGTCAGATCCTGGACTTGGCACGGGAGGCTGGAGCATAGGTATGGAGACCTGGGTAGGATATAGAGGTGTCTCCCTCCCTTCTGGCCTGCATTTTAGAGGGCTCCTGCAGTGGAGGAAGAAAGGTTGTGATTGTAAATGTGCTCTGCTAAAGCGTATTTCCAGAGTTTGGCCAACATGATGGGACTCCATGGCTGGAAGTGAGCAGGGCTTGCAGTAACCATGTCAGTGCTCCTGCCACTTCTGACTTCTGTAACATGCTGTGCCACTGGGCTTTGGAGGCACTGTTGCAAACACGCTAGACATACCCAGCTAGGCCTCTGGATCTCAGGTTAACCCAGAGCTAAGAGCTCCCACTGCTGCCTTTTCCAATTGGAGACAAGTAAGAAGACAGACCAGTTTGTACTGTTTTGCTTCCAGTCTGGCTATAGCAAGCACTTGGGGTGACTGTCTCGATTGAGGCTGTTATACATGACGAGTCCTCCTGGTATTTTTCTTGTCCTACATGTGCCTGGACATGGTTCCCAGGATTAGCTGCTCCATCACTTTCCCAGGGATCAAGGTTGTGCTGACTGCCCTGCAGTTCCCTGGGTCGTCCTTCTTGAAGACAGCAGTGACATTTGCTTTCGTCCAGTCCTCAGGCACTTCTTCCAGACACCACAATCATTCAACGATTATCAAGAGTGGCTTTGCAATGTCATCAGTGAGCTAATTCCACGGGGTTCAGGGGGAGGAAAAGCAGTGCTGTGTTTTCTCCTGTCACTGGAAAAACACCAGCAGTTGGGAAGGCTGTAGTTATCTCATATTCTTGGTGCCGTGAAATACCCGCAGGCCTAAGGAGGTTTTCTGCTGAGCTGCAAAGGTGTCAAAAGACAAATGGTTCTTAAGGGCTTCAGTGTCAGAGTTGAAGCTGTTGGCTAATTCCTTGTGATATACATGGGCTGGGGCAGCATCAGCCCTGTTAGCACCAAAGCTGTAACTAACTTTTCAGGACAGTATCAGGGCATCTGTGACATGAGGAAGAGCAGAGAATGGGGCTTAGTGTAGATGTTGATGTCTTGTAGCCATTATTAGCAGTCTTCTCCCTGCCCCCAGGGCAATACCTCCCATAGAAAGGTCCCTTCACGTAACTGCAGAGATGAGAGTTTGGGTGATGAGAGTCCTCCCTGTCTAGGAAAGAGGAGCTCAGTTCTGCCAGGGTTGACATTCCCAAGCAAACTCCAGGGGATTGAATGCCTGGTTACTTGCTGTCTAAAGTGGAAAGCAAAAGGGATTCCTCCATGTTAGATTTCTTTGCCTGATGATATCCGTTCCCATCCTGTCACCAGCAGAGTAATTTGTCCTTGCCCATGCCATGGGGGTTGGAACTTGAAGATCCCTTCCAACCCAAACCAGTCTAGGATTCCAAGTGTAGAAGCACTTGGCAGCTAGAGGGGGTCACTTAGTTTTCTAAGGCAGTGGTCGTCCATGTGTCCTTCCCCACTCTGGTTTTGATGAGGTTCTGCTCATGAGCACTGTGCTTTCTGAGGTATGCTCACAACCTTTTGATGCTTGCAGCAAACAAAGACACAGAGCAGGCCTCCACTCCCTGGTGTGAGTCTTCTCCGGATGACTTCCGCTATGGAAACCTAATGTATCCTGATCATCGGGAGCGTGAGAAAGACCAGCATGAGAAGAACAAAAGGTAGGTTATAGGGTGCCTCAGGGGTACTCAGGGGTGTGTTACTCTGTACCCAAGTCAGCTGGAACACTGTAGCCAGGTCTCTGATGCTGTGAAGTGCCACACCTGTCCTGGACCTTTTCATTCAAGATAGTAATTTGGAGAAGCTTCATACTGCAGACCAACTCTGCTTGGATGGCATATGATACATCTACAAGTGGCCATGGTGGGGGCCTCAGTGGGCAGTGCACCCGTTGAGTCCACACTCTTGAGTGTAGAAGTGAAGGCCAGACCCATTAAGTGTTCAGCCAGGTTGTCAGTAACACATGGGAAGTAATCTGCTGCTTTCCTAGCAGTGTTAGCTGGTTGTATAGGCATCACTGGGAAGAGGATTGCAACCACTGGGTGGATGACAACCCCATTCATTCCTCTAGGCTCCTGGATCCTGCCAACACTCAGCAATTTGATGACTTTAAGAAGTGCTATGGAGAAATCCTTTACCGCTGGGGCCTGCGAGAGAAGCGGGCTGAGGTTCTCAAGTTTGTCTCTTGTCCTCCTGATCCCCACAAAGGAATTGGTGAGTGCCTGCTTCAGCCTGCTCCAGCTTCCAGGCAGAGTCATGGTTCTGCCGCAGGAGCTTAAGAACACAGGGTCAGTAGGTGGGATGAAGAGTGTGCATCATGCTGTCCAGAGATTAGCTTTGCTAGCAGATGGGTTTGGCTGCTTCTCAGCTCTGTGTAGAGAGAGGGCTTGCAGATGTTGGTTCAAGGACTTGATGTTGGTTCAAGGGCTTTGTAGATGGTAATATCTCTCCAGCAAAGCTGGAAAAGTACACACTGTTATGCTAGTGATGTTCAGCTGTTTATGCTGATGGCCGTTCTTTATGCCCTCTGAAGAACAGCCCAGAGCATGCGCTGTTCTAATCTCTGAATCTGGGCTGATGTGTCCTTCTAGTGCCTTATTGGAAGATCTCTAACTGTGGGTGAGCCAGCCAATAGGCAAATAGAACTTTCCAAAATTTTTCCAGCAGTGCAGGTGCCCAGAACTGCTGCTCAAGGGCAACTGCCAAAATGCCTTCTTCCTGGGCCTCTAGGGGAAGGTGCATCTAAACTGGGAGGAGAGGAGGCATGTGAGAGATGCCAGAGAAGCCAGTGGCTGTCTCACCTTGCCACCTGGGACTCCTGCTGGGGAGTAACTGGAATGAAAATTGATGACTTTGACCACTGCCATTGCCCCTCCATGGCTGACAGCCATGGCACTGATACGAGACTGAAACCTCTAAAGTATATACGCGTGCCCCATCCCTGGCAGTGTTCAAGGCCAGCTTGGACAGGGCTTGGAGCAACCTGGTCTAGTGGAAGGTGTCCCTGCCCGTGGCAGTTGGAACTGGTTGAGTTCCAACTGGATGAGCTTTAAGGTCTTTTCCAACCCAAACCATTCCATGATTCTATACCATTCTCCCACCCTGGAGGAGGTTTGAGGCTGATCTCTTGGGCAGCAAGTGTGGGGGACTCATCTGTTTAACGGGGGGCTGTGTGCACGGTTGCCAGCACTAACTCTCTGTTTGTTCCCTGCTGCCAGAGTTCGGTGTGTACTGCAGCCACTGCCGCAGCGAGGTGCGCGGTACCCAGTGTGCCATCTGCAAGGGCTTCACCTTCCAGTGCGCCATCTGTCACGTGGCGGTGCGAGGCTCCTCCAATTTCTGCCTGACATGTGGACATGGGGGCCACACCAGCCATATGATGGAGTGGTTTCGCACCCAGGAGGTGTGCCCCACGGGCTGCGGGTGCCACTGCCTGCTTGAGAGTACCTTCTGAACAGGGCTGGCATCCCATGAACTGCACGTACTCTTAATTCCCAAACTACGGTGATTCAGCTCTGCTCCACCCTGTGTCTGGAGGAGATGTCACAGGGAGCTGAAGCAGGATGTCCTGGCAATGCGCTGCAGTGGCGTTTACAAGTGCTTCCAATATTCCTACACTTGTTGCTTTCAGACTGATTTGACCAAATTCCCTGTGTCCATTGCTGGCAATGGATGCCAGACCAGAAAAAATTGCTCCCTCCTGCAAAAGGGTGTGTGAATATTTGCTAGTCTCCACGGGGATAAGATGTTAAAAAGCTGCTTTGGAAAGGGCGCCAAACTTGCTTCAGCTATGTAGTGTCTCTACAGGTGCTCCAAGGGAGCCAAATAGTTAAGGCAGAAATAATTCACAAGCAACAGTGAGCTCTAATGGCAAACTGTAAACGGCGCTTGGAGAACAAACAGTCCATAGGACTGTGCTCAGAGTTACTTTGGGAAGCAACAAGGGTGTTTTTTTAATGGATGTTTACCTTTATTAGATTATCCCATAAAGCAAGAGAATGAAATGACATTTTTTAGGATTACTTCCTAAATAGCTTCTCCCTCACAGGTCTGTAGCAGTGGCTGATGTGAAAAGCCCCACTGTGTGCCCAGAGTCAGTGGGATTAGTTCCTTTCTTCTGACAGTTTTAATCCTGTTACTCTTAAAGTGTCTTCATCTCCTGCTCTGACCTGGTGATACAATGCACTTTAACTTGCCTGTCCCTGCCTTGTCAGTGACACTGCCTGTTGAGTTTGGGATTCATGCAGCATTCCCATGGGCGGTGGCACCTGAGGTAGTTTTAGAAAGCCTTTGCTTCCCTACTGAGCTTGCTCCATGTAACTCCTTTTGACTGTTTTCTCCAGGCTTTACGGGGAAAACCTATGAGTAAGTTGAGATTTGCTAATGGTGTGCTTGAGTGACAAGGCTCCTGAGCTAGGGAACAATTTTGAGGGGAAAAGGGGTTTTGGAAGGGTGGTGGGATTCATGAAGGCAAAAGGTTTGTGCCTTTTCTCCCTGTGGAGCTTCAATAGGAGAATGTACCTGATTGATCTGTCTGTTGGGGGCTGTGCCTCTGGGCACTGCCATCCTGGGGATGCTGCTGTGCGGTTGTGTGCATGCCCCATGCACCCTGAGCTCCCCTGAGCAGGCTTTCAGCCTGAGCTTTGGCTTTGGGCAAATGTGTGGTTAGGGCTGAGGCTGCTGGAGTTACACCCGGTGCCATGCCAGCGCTGATCCCCTCTTCCTGTGCTTGCCTGCTGAGCAGGGCCACGTGCCGTGCCTGCTCCCAGCCTTTGTGCCAGCTTTGCTGTGGAATAAACAGATGGGTGTATCTGAAAACATTAAACCATTAAAGTTATTTTTTTAAGTGCTCTTCTGGTAGAACTTGGTGTTGCTGTGCTGGTTCTCCCTCTGTGGGGAGCCCTACGCAGCTCTCCCTCCCAGCATCGCAGTCGCTGCTGCACCCACAGCCCTCTCCCTGCACCCCAGAGTGGGATCCTGCTCTGAATACCTGCACCCAGTAGCCCCAGAGACCTGCAGTAGCTGTGGGGATCACTGCCTGCTGTTGGGACCCCCAGACTGGCTGTTGCAGCAAAATGATGTGATGGTGCCTGGTAGCTGCCCATGGGTTGTGATGCATCTCCTGGGAAACAGCAGTGAGTGGAGAACTCATAGCAGCCTTCCAGTATCTGAAGGGGGCCTGCAAAAATGCTGGAGAAGGGACTCTTCGTCAGGGACTGTAGCGACAGGAAAAGGGATGATGGCTTTATACTTGGGGGAAGTTCAGGTTAGATTTAAGGAAGAAGTTCTTTACTGTGAGGGTGGTGAGACACTGGAATGGGTTGCCCAAGGAAGATGTGAATGCTCCACGCCTGGCAATGTTCAAGGCCAGGTTGGACAGAGCCTTGGGCGACATGGTTTAGTGTGAGGTGTCCATACCCATGGCAGGGGGGGTTGGAACTAGATGGTCTTAAGGTCCTTTCAAACCCAAACCATTCTATGAATCTATGAAAGCAAAGTCAGGCAGCGTCTGAGCTGTTGCTGAACCAAACCCCACATCCTGCAGCTCAGGGGGGCCCCCGGGCAGTGTCAGCACCCCCAGCAAGCCCAGCTGGTGCTGAGCTAGGCCTGGGGCAAGGATGGTCTGTGCTGGCAGCTCCTGCTCTCCGCCTTCCTATGCGCCAGCCCTTCAGCTCGGAAGTGTTTTCATTTCCATGCTTGAGTGCGTGTGTAGGTTGGGAGGGAAAGGACACATGCCATTTAAGGGTGACGGACTGATGGATGCCAGTGTTTATGTGTTATTACAGTTCATTAGGGTCTATCTCCATAGTATCTGAATGTGCCTGAGGTGGAGGGCAGCTGGGGCTTCGGAGGAAGGAGGAAAAGAGCTTTGCTGTGGCTGTTTGTGCAACCCTGCACAGGTAGGTGGAATTTCTTCCCGGACGCTGCAGGTGTTTGTCTCACACCCTGCAGCATGAGTGGTGGTTGCTTTTCGAGCAGTCTTGCTCAATGCAGAACTACTGCAAGGAAACTGGAATGGTTTATTCTCACCTGCCCAGAACCCAGTGAGAAGTGCATTGCCCTTGCTGTGCTCGGCACCAACAGAGACCAGACATGCTGCCGCACCCACACCCAGCCCTTCCATGTGCTCTGTCCCTGACTACTTGTCCCCTGATCCAGCTGCTCTTTGTTAATGTGTGAACAGTTCCCAAATCTGGCCAAATCTCTTAGAACTTCAGGCTCTAAGAAGAGAGCAGGAGGGGGAGAGGAGACAGGCACAGCTCGGGGCGGGTCTTGGCACACTGTACACCAAACCAGCTGTGGGGATGCCACTGAGATCAGACCATGCACATTAAACAGAGCATCCAGCTGCCGACAAGGCATCGTCAGTCTTGAGTGCTGGGGAACGGAGTGACCCCTTTTTGGTTTCTGCTTGTGCAGGATCCAGGGGGTATTGAATTAAACTGACCACTCAACACAAGGTAGGAGCATGGCAAGGGTGTGAAACCACTTCCCTCAGGGGTGCCACCAGTGCCACGGGTTTGTCAGGGCTCTAGGAGTGACCAGGTATTTCCAGGGGGGGAAAGCTCCATCCCATGCCACCCACAGCACTGGTAGCATTCTGTGGAGATGCTGCTGTGCCTGCTCTTGGCCCTTCACTGCTGGCCATTGCAGAGGACGTTGCTGAGCATGGGTGACCTTTGGGCCAACCCCGAGTAGCTGCTTTGGCAGGGCTTGCTTCAGCTGCCTGCTGAGCGTATCCCTGGGGCTGTCCAGTGTGTCCACACTGGCTTTCCCAAGGGTACCTGGATGAGAAAGCTCCCAGGAGAGCCTGCACCATGCCCTCAAGACCACCGCCAGCTTTTCAAACCCTTCTTCTGCCCCGCAGAGCTAGCAGGGAGGTAAGGAGCGTGGGACGCCTTCCCTGTGCCCTCCGAGGCTCTCCATGCGTGGAGAAGGAAGTTTAATCTCCGTTGATCAGTTTGACAGCAAAACAAGGAAGGATAATGTTGGAGGGCAAGCTCTCTGTATGGATGCAGTGCCTGCAATCAACCCTCTCTTCCCCTGCAGCTGCAGCACCATTCCCCATGCGCCAGCCTGTGCCCATGCTGCAGGGCCTGATCCTGCCCAAAGTCCTGTGGCACATTCCTGTGTCTGCCTTGTGCCAGCCCCAGCATCTGCCTTGTGGGTAAACCAGTTCAGAGATGAAGAGTCAAAACCACCTGGCTCCTCTCATTTGTGCCACGCTGATCATCACCTGGCTACACTCCTGGATATTGCTTGCCCCCACTCCACTCGTGGGGGCCAGCCCAGCATGGGCACAGGGATGGGGACAGCAGCAAAACTCTCCACTGCTGTGACAGCAGCGCCTGTCATACAGCTTGGTCCTCACACTGACCCTGTCCCAGTGCCTCCAGTGCTTGGAGCAGCCCTGTTCCAGCGGGTGACATCCTCACCGCAGAGCTTGTCCTGTTTGCCCACCCTGGGGACACCACTGTCCCTTGCATGGAGGACAGAGCCCCACCATGGAGCCCAGGAGTGAGGCCACGTCAGCACCCTGTAGCAAGGGCACACAGGGTGTCAGCTTGCTGATGTCCCCAAGCCCTGGTGCAGGGGAGCTGGGCCAGCAACCCCTGTGCGCTTAGGCAGGGACCATGGCAGAGACCCACCCATGCACCCTGTGCTGTGCTGGGAACCTGGAGCTGACAAAAGCTGACCCCATCCCTGCCTTTAGCTGGAACCACAAGTGAGGCCCCAGCATGGCCCTTTGCAGCACGATGTGCCCAAGGGACCTGGACAGCCTGAATCCCGGGAGCATCCCCCTGGCTCCTGGGCCATCACCGTGGCGCCCGACCTGCCTTCCGTCTCCCGGTCTGGGCGTGGGTGTGAAGGGAAGGAAATGCCTTTCCTGGGTTTC
>NW_009916183.1:69976-96672 GCF_000696875.1 Nestor notabilis | reverse complement strand
TTCTTCCAGGTGCTGCTGCGAGGCGGGAGAGCATGGGGCCGGCAGACCTGGCGCAGAAGATCAGTGTTAGCGCTGAGAGCCCCCGCGGCAGCGAGAGGAACGACTCCGGTTCCTCGCTGGCGGGCGCTGAGAGGGCCCCCCCCGGCAGCTGGAGGCAGAAGTGTGCGGCCTATGTGCTGGCTCTCAGACCGTGGAGTTTCAGTGCCTCCCTCACCCCCGTGGCTCTCGGCAGCGCTCTGGCGTACCGGGCTGAGGGAGCGCTAGACCCAGGGCTGTTGGTGGGAAGCGCCGTGACCGTCCTGGCTGTGCACGGAGCTGGCAACCTCGTGAATACGTACTACGACTTCTCCAAAGGTATCGATCACAAGAAGAGTGACGACAGGACTTTAGTGGACCAGATTTTGGAGCCTCAGGATGTAGTCCGGTTTGGAGTCTTCCTGTATACTGTGGGCTGTATCTGTGCTGCTGGGCTCTACACTGTCTCAACGCTCAAACTGGAGCACCTGGCCCTGGTTTACTTCGGAGGACTTTCCAGCTCCTTCCTTTACACTGGAGGTAAGCACTATATCCCATTTGCTGTAAATCTGAACTTAAATGAGACAGAGTTAGTTGACTTCTTGAGGGTTTCTAGAAGACACAAGTGATGTATTTAGTTAACTGCTCTGGAAATATTTGGTGGTATTTCCTGGTACATGAACTTCTGTTCTTTGCCATTGATCGCTGTGGGAAGAAGCACACTAAGTTCTTCAGTTGGAAAGTAGTGTTGAGACACTGTTATTTACATACCTGACTTCAGATGCTTATCAGAACCACTGCTGGAACTTTTCATGATGTGTATCTCGTCTCCCTCAGCAGTACAGCTCACTGCACATTTTGTTTTCCATTGGTGGAATCTGTTACTTTGTTTTGGAATGTTTTGTTGTGAATGTCAAGCAGTTTGTGTGTGTTCTCAGTAAGAGGAGGATATTTTTCGTGTCTTACTATTAAGAAAAGGAAAACTCGGTTTCAAACTGAGTCAAACTTTCAAACAGTTATGTTAGTTTCCTTGAAAGAATTTTGTCAGTTTTGCATTTTTTTTCTGAGCATTTTATCTGTTTATGCAGGGTCAGGTTCTAGTATGTGTGGTCACACTAAAGAGTACCTTATTTCTACAGATTTCTGCAGAAATAGGTGCTTCTGGATGCAAAGATGGGTATTAGAGCCTGGCCTTTAGTTTCCGTTACACCGTTTGAATGGAGAAATTGAGAAGCTGCGTTTCCTTGATTATCTTTGTAAAAAAGAGATAACATAGTTCTAGGCTGTAGCTACATGTGTGTTGGTTGTTTTTCAGTACTTCTGTGGAAAGGGCTGATCTCTTGTATTGTCCATTCTCTTCTGTCATTTCGGTTGTTTGATGATGCTTCATTTTATTCTTGTGTCTTGCCACAGGAATTGGATTTAAATATGTTGCACTTGGAGACGTGGTGATCCTGATCACCTTTGGGCCCCTGGCTGTCATGTTTGCCCATGCTGTGCAAGTTGGTTATCTGTCTGTCTCGCCACTGCTCTACGCTATCCCACTAGCGCTCAGTACTGAGGCCATCCTGCACAGCAACAACACACGGGACATGGAGTCTGACCAGCAGGCGGGTATTGTCACCCTGGCTATCCTCATCGGTCCTGCCTTCTCCTATGTTCTCTACACCGTGCTGCTCTTCTTGCCCTACCTGATTTTCTGTGTGCTGGCCACACGCTATACCATCAGCATGGCATTGCCACTCCTTACCATCCCGATGGCGTTTTCACTGGAAAGGCAGTTTCGGAGTCAGAACTTCAACAAAATCCCTCAGCGGACAGCCAAACTCAATCTCCTCCTGGGGCTTTTCTATGTTTTTGGAATTACACTAGCACCAGCTGGTGCTCTGCCCAAACTGTAATGGGAGCTGCAGAGTCAGGCCTCCCAATTCAGTATTGATGCTCACTAGTGGTGGTTGATGTGGGTAGATGACATGTTACAGACAGTGGGAAGAATGGAGAGACTGTCTTGAGCTGTTGATTGTCTGTGAATTCTATAATTGCTGGTCTTGGATAGCTTGTACAACAGACTTTATAAAGGGGATTTATCAGAAGGAGTGAACTGTGCAGCTTTCAGGGAGCAAGGTGATGTGAAGAAAGGAAACATTTAAAGAACCTCATCCTTCTACCCCTGAAATCTTTTACTGTTGACTCGGTGAAAGTAAGATTGAGCCTCCAATGCAAGCTGGTCCCTTCACAAACACAGAGATTGCTTATATGACTCCTTTTCTTACCAAGGTCAAGGAGTCCAGTGGCTCCTGTGTGGTAAACGGAAAACACTGCCAAATGCTTAGCATCGCAACAATGTAGGTGCTATTACTTCCTTGTGAGCATAGTTCATCTTCATTGTTTGTGTAGTTTAATTTTTGCTGGGTTTTTTTTTTACCCTCCTAGCCAAATTTGAGCTTGTGATTCCAAGCCCCTGACATGTAGTAGACACTAATTCATTAACTCTTGCTTCTGCTTGGTCCTTACAGTCTAGAAGTTTCAGAGTTACATATGTCTGGGATGTTGGTGCTGAAATGGAGCACAAATAGCCCACTGCACATTCTTCAAGCCAAACCCGGTAAATTTATATTCTGCTACAAAAGCTGAAGCTGTAATTGTAACTCATGCAACTGAAAACCTTTCATGCATAGAAAAAAGTGGTTTTCATTTTTGCATTTGCTTATAATTTACTCTCTGAAATGACACTCTTGAGTCAAGGGGGAGACAGCAGAGCTGCAGATTTCTCTGGCTGGATATGGGTGAATGGATATAGGAAGAACAAATTCTTAGTTTCAACAAAATAATATTTTTTTTTTCAATTGTCATTCTCTGTTTTAGAGGTCCAGTGAAATATCTTGCTGTAAGAAGCCCGCTTGAGCAAAGGAGAAAGAGATACAGGGCTGGAAAAAAGGAATAGGGATGTTCCATTGACTCTGCCTAAAAATTGGGGCTGGAAACAGGAAGAAACCATTTTTGTTAACAAGGTTTTTCTGATGGAGTCCAGAGTTTGTGTGACTGAATCACATTTGAATGTTAAGTTAGCTCTGAAGTGAAGTCCCCCACCTCTTATATTTCTGTGTACACCTTATGGTGTTGTTTTGTTTCCTCCTGCAGATCTTGCCACTTGATGTTCATGTGGCTATTTGGAGAACTGATTGTTTCAGCAATTATGTAGCAGTGTGAAAAACCTGCCAAACACTGGGGAAAAAGTGTGACTTGCAGTGCAAAGATGAATTAGATCTATGCCATATTGCTCAGTGTCAACTGAATTCCATGCTGTGTTGAAGAATAAGTATTTGTTTCCTGTATGGAGGGTTTTGGTGAAAAGTTTGTTTGCAGGAGTTGTGGAATGCTTTAGAGAAATTGATAGAGGTGTTGAACTAGAGCTGCTGGTGCCTGCATTACAACCTTCCTTTTGAACCAAATGGGAGTGTGCTAACTACTATATGAAGGGCATTTAAACACAAGCAATAAACTAACGTAGGGTTCTCCTGCATCTTGTGTGTTCATCTGAGTGTTACATTTAGTGGGTTGTACTGACTCAGTTCTACAACTGAGCTGATGATACAAGGTTACATGGTGCAGCTATTGAAGTGACTGTTTCATGGCTTTGGGTTAGCCAGTGTCACCCAGCTGTTGGTCTGTTGCTTTACAGCTGTGCTGTGGTCAAGGAGAAGGATTCTTTCCAGGTGTATTTTGTGAGTCACAATTTCATCTTTATTAAAATTGGGCAAATGATCGCTCTGGTCTGACAAGAGACTGACTTCAGCAACTGTGTGCTGCTTTCTACAGCAAAATACTTCTTCAGAGAAGAAGATGTAAAGTTCAGCACAGCTGGGTGGAGGAGATCTATCCGAGTGGTTTTGGAAACTGTAGTCAAATCAGACATACTCAACACAGTATCTGCTGTTACTTCTTTGTGGGCCTATGGGGTAAAGAAGAGCCTGGCTCTGAGACATAATTCACTTTGCTGTAAAGCAAAAGCTTTACTAGGGATGTGGACTGGGCTGGTGGATCTGTTAACCTTGCAGTTGCAGCTGTGTGGGTGTATTAGGTTAATCCCAGCATGGCTTTCTGGCTACCCTTTGTAGCAGCTGTGTGCTTTATTTCATGATAGTTTGGGTTTGTGTAGCTATTGGTTTGAAAGTCTGGATAGTTACCTTTTTTTTTCCCCTACTCCTTTTATATAAACTAGAGTACTCAACTTAAATTCCTTAAAGGAACTAATATTTGGCTTATATCTTTGATAACAGTAATTGTAACAGTGGAAAGATCTAGGATATAATCTTTGGTGGAATAGTGTATTAACTCTAATTGTATCCAGGCTACCCTTTACTAGCAGGGAATAGCCCTTTGCCTAGGATGTCTGCTTACTGCTGGAGAGGACCAGTGCTTTTTGTTACAGAGATGAAGGAAGAGCTCACTAGTACCTGTATGTGTTTGTGGAACACTTGTCAAGGTGGGGATTCAAAGCATTTTAATAGTACGAACGAGGTGAAAATTCAGTAATTCCTTACTAGCAGATGCTGGTTGTGTCCAATTCCCTGTCTCTGAAAAACAGTATCATTCCAGGTTCTTAAGGATATTAATAGCACATTCTTCACCATGGCTTTGAAGAAGTCATTTAACTTCTCTGTGTTTCAGAAAACAGCTAATTTTTTGCCTACCTCACAGGGATGCTGAGCTGACATCATAGAGAGCTTTGAAAGTAAAAAGTGCTTTATCTCTGTGTGTGCTTTTCAAAAAGTATCTTTAGTACTAGAAAACCTGTTAGGTAGGAACTAACCTAGCAGGTGACTTAACCAGTGAGTACACCAAAATAATCTCCTTGTAGACATTGAGTGGCAAGAGAGGTTCCTTTACAGGTTTGTTTTGTGATGAGGATGCTTTTTTTTCTCCTCCCTGTCCCATGCTCCTTTCTCTCACTATAAACTACTTAAACTTCTTTCAGGTCTCTCTTGATGAGCTGTATTGCAGTGTGATGAGTCTACACTGGTAGATGAACAGATCTGTAGCCTGTCAATGCATCCTAAAGCACCTCCTGGCCTTTCTCTTCAATGAAGTCTCCAAATGTTATTCTGTTAATTATGCTGTGTTAATTATTTTATATCACTCCAGTTGTATTTTTACACATACATTAAAGCATCTTCCTGGAAGGAGAAGGGTCTGTGCTGTGTGTTTAAGTGCATGGAAGGTCATACTCTTTTTGTGTTAAGTCCTGTTTTGAATTGCATAGTCCTGTCCTTCCATATCATTGGTTAAAATGTTCAGTGGCAGTGATCATCTCATACTAATGGCAGATTTCAGAGTGGTTTCATCAATGAGAATTTTGAGAACAGAAATGCTGTTCAGCATTTGTAGGGAGGTTTCAGCTAAACTTTAAATCTCTTTTAATAAAGATAGACTTTTCTCCTCACCTATGTGCTCTGCCATTCTTCCAGTGCCATGATCTCTGCTCCTGATTTGCTATGGTCTTATTGCATAGGACTGTGACAGTGTAATGCCTTCCCACGTGTGTCATAAATGAGCCTAAAGCATGGTTTGAAATTTTCCTCTCCTGGTTACTGCTGTTGTCTACTATACAAATGCATGTACAATTAGCTTCAGGACACTAAAGTCTTACTTGTCTTACATGCTTTGTCTCATGTTGTTTTTCATACGTGGTTAAAGTGGTTAGAACAGTCTAGAGAGACCTCTTGGCTGTGCCACCTCTATTGTCTGTGTTGCACAAAGCTGAAAATGGATACCAAGACAATTCAGTGAGACTGTGATTTCAGTTTTTGCTTCTAGTTTAAAATCCATCTGAGTAGGAGAGAATGAAAGAAGTTCCTGCAGTAAAGTTTAGTGACTATATACCATTGTGGAGCTAATGCTTTCACCTGCAACGCTGTCTTACTGTCATCGTCCGCTTTGCAGCGACTTCCTGTTTGGGTTGCAGGACTTTCTGTGGTTATAAGACAGCTAGGCCTGGGAAGTATTTGTCTGCCTTTGAGATGCAGAACAGGTCCTAAGGTTCACAGCATTTGGAGATCATTTTAGAGGGTAAGATACAGAATATCGTGGCATCTAGATACACATGGGTTGTGCTCGCAGATCCTCCCAAAGAAACTTCTGAATCTGCAGAAAGCAGCTTGCAGAGTATCCTTTTTAGTGGGACAGCATGTTGGTTGTTCTGTTACGACTGTAATTGTTCTGCACTTGCTCTTAAAACACACGTTAATGCTTTATCCTGTTACAGACAAAGTCTATGAGTAGTCAGCTTAAACTCATTTTAAAGAAACTGGACCTCTAATAGAAAATATGTAGAGATTTGCAACATGCACCATTGAACACCTTTTTGTGCAGTGCCTGTGTATGTGGAGGCTGTAATTCTGATTGTCTGCAGATGGCAGCATCACTCTTCATCACTGCTGCAGCACCCGCTGGTACCTGTGCCCTAGGCTGAGACATCCTTTGCCAGGTGGACCACTGCCACTGCTGAGCCCCAGAACTGCCCTGATACCTTTCATCTTGGTCCACAGGCTAAAAAAACCTGAATCACCATGGAAGGTGTACAAGACTCTTGCTGCTCCTCTGCTGTTCTATGAGGCTGGTTCACAATCCTTTTACTTTTTGAGTGGCAAAACACTTTTATGTAGCAGACTATTGTTATTGGAGGAGAAAGGAAGGGTGTCCCTCCTTGCACTATGGTTTTAGGGGCTGCTCAGGTCATCGCATTGCTCAGCACATCTGTCTTATTTGGGAGGATGTTTTGTTTTGGTTTTTTTTTACAGCCATGACAGCTAGGAATTTTTGGGGCTATTTTTTCCCTCTGCAGCCATTGGGTCAAAAATTTTCAGGATAATGGAGAAGGAGACTTTCCACATATGTACTTAAAACTGCCTCATTTTTTGTCTTTACAGGAATTCATGTAAGTCTGCAAGATTTTTTTTCTCTGGTTGTACTGTATTTGGTCTCTGGTGTAAGGAAGCTTGGAAGGCAAATGGCTGCAGATGAATTTCTAATGTGTAGATTATGTCTGGACAGATGCTTCTGGCCCAGGCAAGGTAATGGCAGGAACAGGCATTTGAAGAAAGCCAGTTGGCTGTATCTTACATTTTTAAAGCGTCTGCTGATGGCTTAATAGGCTTATTCTGGTCAGATGCTGAGCTTTCAAAAGAGTGTGGGTAAGCTGTGCATAATGGGTATTACACTCATGTGGGGGAAGAAAAATGCAGTGTCTGCACACTCTGAGATGTACTTCTGTTCAGTCAATTGCTTTTAACACATCTTGAATCACTGGTGGAAAATCTTAATACTTTTATAGTGATTTTTAGGAGCTTGGACTATATACTTCCTATTTCTTGGGTGAGTAGACTGAGTCACTGCTGCTTAATCAAGTAAGAGTACATAAGAGGTCTTCTTTCCAGTCTGGTACCTTAACAACTAGGCCTTTTCCTTCACATACTGGTTTGTCTTTTAGGTCAGTGGTAGGTATTATTTAAATCACCTTTGGTTGCTTTATACCTTTATAATGGAGTTTTGTGCCTCTCAGTTACATATATAAGAAATGAAATGCTGCTCTGGCTTTTTAAAGCTATTTTTCAGTTGAAGGTGGAGCTAACTATCTAAGCAAGATCTAAAATCTATAGCTCCCAGAGCTGCTAAAAAATTCTTAAGCTTCAATAAAACTTAGCACAGCAGCTTATTGCAGCTGTATGTCTAAAGGAAACAGGCCCAGCACTGGACAGAGTAATGCCTATGCTTTACTGTCTGAAATAAGGTTTTTGCTTTTCTGTGTAACTCAGAGTAAGACCCAAAATGAATGTGTTTGTCAAGTTTTCTTTTACACCTTCTGATGTTAACCCTTAGTGCTTATGCTTTCTGTGTAGTTGCCTTTCTATATAGCTAGATTACAGGAAAGCCCTTGTTCTAACCCAGATGTTTCAGGGGCCACATGGATTTGTCTGAATAGGAAATACTTGAAGTACATAGTTCAGCATTCCTATGGGGTCAGCTTGTTTCAACATCCAAGTCTTACTGATCTGCAGGCACAGTGGGGTGCTGACCAAGTTTATCTATTCCCTTGGAAGGAAACCTATGCTTGGGCATCTGTCCCAGAATTCATGCTTGCACTGCCTTGAGAGAAAACTTCATACACTGGAGTTCACAACCTCTGCACATGAAGACCCAAATCGTTTTTAAAATCAGAAGAAATTCAAACAGAAATAACCCTGCCTGTCCTCTGCTGGCTTCTCATCAGGCTGCCAAGGCCAGAGTGCTTTGAAGAATTAAAAATCTATGGCACCATCTTTGAAGAATTAAAAATCTATGGCTTTGAAGAATTACAAATCTAATCGCTTTCTCGTGAAAACAAGGAGGAGAATTTGGCCATTAATCAGATGGCTCTGTCAATAATGAATCAAGATGAACAAGCTGGGTGAGACGTGTCTCATTTTCGAGGAGCAAGGAAAGCAGTGAGAACCTTGCTAAAATGCAGGATATGGCATGCTGTTCCAAGAGCTTGAAAGTGAGGAGAGCTCAGCAACAGGAGAAGAGGTTGGGGTCTGCCTCCTCCTCCTCCATTTGGCACCTTTCAGGTGTCTTGTCCTAGGCTAAACAGTACTGGTCAGCTCTGCTGGTCTGGCAGTGGTTTTAGGTGTTCATTATGGTGGGAGATCCCAGCATCTGCTCTTTGTTCTATGCTAGATCAGTGGCCAGCTTGTTAACTGGGAAATGCTGAATAACCCAGCAATTTTAATAAAGGCAATTTTAATAGAGTCTTCTTTCCTTCTCTTCTAGGGTGGAATAGAAAGTTCTTGTAGGCAGTGGTTCGATTTGTGTGGGGAACAGTGCTTTGTCACTGATTTAGAACAAGTATAAAGATGATGCATGTTTTTAGGTGTCCCATTAAGCAAAAACCAGGGCCTACTCTGAATTAGCTGCCTTACTAGTGGTAAGGGAATAAACTGAATGCCTGTTGCATATAAGGGACAAATTCAGGCAATTTACATCTCATGCAGTGTTTGCAAATAAGGCTGTGAAACATCATCACACTGTGGGAAATAAGCAGTTTCTCAGACTGACCTAATGGAAAGAGGGTCTAATAAACCATTTTCTCAGTCTTGTTAGCCATTGTCCCAAGGGTTGATGAAATGATTTCAGAGAGATTCTAAATTACTGTTGTGTAGCATAATGCCACAGTTGAGTCATATTTTAACCTGGGGGGGATAGGTCTACTGCTGTAGAAACCTTAGCTCTAGTCAATATAAATAAAGGAAAGGTTGGGAATTACATGCTAGAGATTCATGTGCTTTTACTTTTATGTGTTTCTAGAGCTCCATAAAGCCTTCAGAGAACACTTGGTTCTGTGCTATACCATTTTTCGTCTGGTCTTTCTTCTTTCTTTGATTAGTTCTTAAGTAGAAGTTAGTTAGCCACCCAGCAACACAAAGCTTCCTCCCCAGTGATGTGCTTCAGGCTTTCTATGAAGTTCCTTTCTGCATGAATCCCCTGCAGCATCCCTGTTTCCAGAAAAAGGTGGAACACTTGGGTGTGATGGGAAGAGCAGGATTAAAGGGAAATATCAGGAGGGAGATGGAGAGGACAGTTACGTACTAATGAACTTCAGAAGATGAAATACTGTCTGTGCCAAAAGATTTTTCTCCCCCTCCCCCCCCCCATCCCCCCCCTAGCATACAAGGCAAGAACTAGCATACAAGGCAAGAATCGCATGCTGTTCTGTGAGCAATACTGGGAAGCATGGCATGCAGAGCTTCCCTGCCTCTGTCTTCCTTTCAGCAATGACAGCCTGATTTCTAAAATCCATATCCAAAATTTCTTAGTTTTCAAGGATTTTAACTTCTTCAAGTACAAGAGAAAGGATGAACCGGGGAAGCTGAACCTAAACTACTCCAGGTTTTGTAGCAGTTCTGCCAGTATCCTTGCATCAGATGTGGATACACTGAAATTCAGGTGTTCTAGAGGAAAAAAAAAAAATGTAGGGAATTCTAGCATTTTTTATATAGTGCTGCTTCATCCAGAGATATTCATTATTTTCACTTATGACTGAAGAGCATGGGGTTTGGAGAAGGAAGGTGACTTGCCCCAGTCTGTGAACTTGGTATGTGCCAAGTCCTATGTATTTGCTTATTGGCCTACTCCTTGCCTTCTGCAGAACTGTGTGCTGGGAAACCATAAAGTGGGAAATTTTGGTCTGTTCCCAGTGTATGTGTGTGTAGAGGAGTCTCCAGTTCATGGCCAGAAACAGCCAAGCCCTAAATTCCTCTGTCCCTTTCTGCAGACCGATGAGTAGGTAACACATGGATACGTTGACAAAGAGTACTGGGCGGAAGGCAGCAGCACCAGCATGTTGCTGCTTTCTGTGGGTCAGGAAGGGCTGATTCCATGTACATATATGAAGGTGATGCACATTCCCATTGAGACTTAAGTCGTCTCCAGGTGGTGAAAAAATGCATCTAAGTAATTTAGAGGCCCTGAAGATTGAGACATAAAAAAGAATAATATCAATCTCTCTAGCAAGCTAAGCTACAGGAGGAAAAAAAATGGTTGTTTTCAAAGGATCTGTATGCTTCTGCTGTGTGGGAGAGGATGTGTTGCATTCCAACTTGTATAAAAAGCATCTTATGAAGGAAAAGTTAAAGGGAAGAAATGTTTTCAGCATTTCCTTAGCAAGGCTTTGTACTTTTCTAGGGAAAACTGAATTTGATGTAGATTCTTTCTCTTACACTCAAAACCTGTCCATCCTACTTACCACTCTCCTGCTAACAGCTTTGGGGAGGAAATGGAAATTCTGTGAGACCCTGTCTGTGTGTGGGGAAGGGACAAGGAAGAGTTTGAATTCCAGCAAGAGAGTGCAGTAGAAATGTCTATTCTTCAATAGGAGTACTGGAAACAAGACTATTCAATTTTCATCTGCCAGATAAGGACTTTAACAGTAAAAATGACCCAAATTGGCTTTGGTGGTGCACCTAGAAATGTTGCATTTGGAACTTGTGCAGCTTTGAGGACAAATAAATAGTAGCACAAAGCATCTTGGAGATGGGGCTGCCCTTAATGGAAAGGGCCACCATCATATGGTGCCAATCCAGGTGTGAATGTCAGGAAGTGGCTCCTTTGACAGGAGGGCTGTTCACAATACTAGCACAAGGGACTGTAAAATGTCATGGCCAAACGCACCAGTTTTTGTCCTTGATGTGACATACACCAAAAAAGCCTATGGTGTTCCAGGAGGCACTGCTTCCCCTATTCTGGAATGACAGCCCACTTGAACAAGAAAGGACATTTGACTGCTGAGAGCTTTGAACACTCCAGGTGATACCTGTCTGTAAAAGATGCAGATAGACGCATTATTCTATGTTCTTATGGTAATAAATCAGTGTGGGGGCCCTGAATTGATGAGGGACCAGCTAGAGGAGCAGCTGTTTACATTGTAAACAGAGCTGATGCAGGTAGACATGGAACTAAAAGGCATAAAGATGAAGGCAGTGCCTGGTGGATGTCCAGTGGTCTCATAAGACATTTCCAGAGTCCATTCCTGGCTGCAGTTTTAGAGGTGGCAGCTGAATCGGAGATGGAAATGAAATAGTTCCATTATCAACTTCTTACACTTCAATTTGTTATAAATTGTTCCAGTCTCTGCCAAGTGAGTGACAGTAAGGAGAGTCCCCTGGCTTGCTGCCTAGCCCATGAATTCAATTTCAATCAGTGCTCACTGTTCACGTCCTGGATGGACAGAATAGCATGGATATGTGGTTGCCAGGCAGGACTGAAGTGAGCTGGAGGAGCTGTGTGTGAGGAACCAAGACTGGAAATAGAATAGGGCTGAGGGGATCTGGCAGGGCTGTCTGGTACATGCTGGGATGTGTCAGGAGTCATCCTGATCATGCAGGAGCTGGCTAGCAGCAATCTGCTGTGCTCAGCCCCTGGGCCTGTGCTTTGTCCCTGAGCAGGCCTCTGTGGCTGATGCTGCAGTTTATCTTTTTGCCTCATCAATGGGGATTTTGTGCTCACTAGAGTTCAAGGTTGGGCTATAAAAATCTGTTCCAGTCTGAAATCTGCCATAAAACTAGTTACACTCAAATGTATTTACCAGGCTGCAGGGGGAAATGAGCTCACGTATTGATAAAGGAGAAAGCCTTGGTTTCTGACAGGTATTTTTGTTTATTTTCAGTATAACCTTAAAAAGTGTCCGTATTTCTCTCATGCAGGCTGTTAGCACACTTACTGGGAATTATTTCTAATCTGTTCTGCCAAACCACTTTAGGTACCTGGAAGGTGACATTTTGTCTGATTGTCCATGATTTTTATTCTTTTGGCACCAGTCTTTTAGTGTCTCATTCAGAAATGAGCAGTTCCTTGAGGGTGCTTTCTTTTCCAGAGACATGTTCCTTCTTCTTATTCATTGGTGAAGTCCTTGCATGAAACATTCATTGGTGGTTGATAGCAGTAATACTACCAAGAATA
This sequence comes from Nestor notabilis, assembly GCF_000696875.1. Classification (NCBI taxonomy): domain Eukaryota; kingdom Metazoa; phylum Chordata; class Aves; order Psittaciformes; family Psittacidae; genus Nestor; species Nestor notabilis. The sequence goes on along the minus strand of NW_009916183.1, from coordinate 84,165 downwards.
TACCAGATATAATCTGGACTATGAACTACATGAGCTTCTGAGAAGTGATCCTTACACACCATTGCTGATTTTCGCTCTTAATCTGATTTAGGACTAGATTTAACCCCATCAATGTTTCCTGTTGATCTGATGAGATGTGGATAGTGTGGTTGACTTGCCCTCAGTGTCTTGGTCCACATTTGAGAAGATGTTTTACAAGAGCTAACTTGATTTCACTGTATTTACAAGGTTCTCTGTGCTGCAGCCAAACACTTCACAGTCCTTGAGAGAGCATTTGGGTCCTCTGTAAAGAATAGAACACTTCTCACCCACCATGCTTTTCTGCTAATGCTATTGCCTTTCAGTGCCATAACCTTGAAGAAAGCTGACAACATGACAGCAATGCTACCTAGACAGCTTATCTTCTGAGCACTTCATGGTGGGCTGCCAGATCTGGGCTGGAGAGGTATTTATCTGGCTCTGTGTAGACAGGAGCAGACTCTTGCATACACAGACAGGCAGAGCCCTTTAGAGAATGCACTTCATCATCCTTTTGTTTGTGGATGTTGAGAGCTGTTGTTTTGCAGTAGCTGGGAAAAAGGCATATCCCATTCTCTGTTCCAGTGAGAAACAAAAGATAAGCTGATCTATCAAGAGCCTGAGTTACCTCTGTCTGCGACAGCTTTATTTTTCCCTGCTGTGATGATTTGCAAATTGTTACTTGTCTCTTGCAGGCAGTGCCAAAGCCTGCACTGGATCATGTGCTAAAAGACTAATTGGACACCTTCTGTCCCAGCAGAGTAAACTGGGATCACAACCTTGCAGGGATTAGGAATCCAATTACCTGGAGAAACAGCAACCAGACTGAATTATCCCTTCTAACCTCTTATTGCTTAGTATTCTAAACCTGTGCCATCTCTCTGCACTGGAAGTTTCACAAGTCACCTAATAAAGAAAAGATTAGAATTATCCTTAAGTAGCTTCTATAAAGATATTATTATCTAGTGATAATTCCATCTCTGAGCCTGTCTTGAGTACTTGGGATCCAGATGAGCCAAGGAGAGCTGATGCCTTTGAAAGACTACACTCACTCACAGGCCCTCCAGGGTGAGGCAGAGAGGTTGGGGGACTAACTGTGCACTTCACATGCTGAGGAGGGGACTTTCCTCTTTCCTTCCCACTATTTCATGTTTCATTTATGGAACTCGCCAGTGCTTGACAGGACTGAGAACTATCTACAAGAACAAAACTGAAGGTGGTGTTGCAGATGCAGATAAAAGGCATCTGCTTCCTTATACTGATAGTAGTGAACATCTGAATAAACACTTGCAAGGTTTAAATTGTTACTGCATCAAGAAGTTTGCCTCCACAGTTCAGCACAACAAAAGCATTCATCACTCATCATAACCAGCCTCTAATATCCAGAGTGAACACTTTCTGCAGTGGATGAGAGACGATTTTGGTCTATGAATCTCCTTCTAACTGCATATGCCAGAACTACTCATTGTCTACAATGAATACCAGGAGATTCAGAACTATTTATTGTCTACAGCATTCTACTTGTTTCTATTTACAGAAAGTGTGTGGCTCTCTGGTTTTCCTCTTTCTTGGGTGAGCTGCAGAGAGATGGATGGGTAAACTTACACAGTATATAATCCAGTGAAGTGGTATGATGTGGAACAAGCAAGAGAATACGTGGAGACTAAGGATACAGGTAAGGAAACAAGAGTATAAGATGTGATCCAAAAAAGTCTCTGTTTTATACAGAGGCTCAGTGAGGATTGTGTGCACTGAAGGTGCATCTGGTTCACAGCAGAGGGCTTGCATTTGCCTGGCTGCTATTTGGGTATCTGCCTTACCTGCAGATTTCTGCAGAAAAGTCTGTATGAGCCAGACTTCCACTCCTGCTCCAAGAGATGGTAATGAAGGAGATCAGGAAAGCAAAGAGTGCAAAATCCCAGCTTGCCATCAGAATGTTTCCTTCTGCCTGGTTCTTCTGACAGGACGGGCTTGGTAGGAACCACAGAACAGAACTGTGAGACACTGAGATTATTCCCTTCAGCACTACTGCTTGTGATTCCTCTTCATTTTGGCCTTACACATTTGTTCCCAGGCTTTCCCTTTCTTCTCTTAACCTGTTGAGTCAGGTAATACATGTCTTTCCCCTTGCTGAGGGACTGCAGCACTCCCACTGCAGTCAGTGCAGACAAGTGGTAAAGTCAGAAACATTTCAGTGGGAGTAATGGAGAGAATTTGGGTTCAGTTGTGGAAGTCCCTTCTGAACACTATGCAGCTTCTATTAATTTCAAACGCAGCCCCTATGAATTGCTTGTTCCTTAACCTGTCCACTGCTTGTTTTCCATAGGATAATAGTACATAGTGGGAGGTTTTCCACCAAAGCAGTTGGAGCATCCATCATTTGTTCTTAATCTGGGTCTTGAGCACAGAGGTGGTTGTGGCCATTGTTTTGTATTAGTTTAATATATGTTGAAGTCTACAAATAAATGCTGGGACCCAGGCGGAACAGGTGAGATGGGACTAAGTTCTGGGATGATTGATAATGAGCAGAGACTGGAAAATCAATTGTGTTAATTCCTGGCTTGTCACTGGGACAGAGAATTAATGAGAAAATCTGTCTACCTTAATGCTATTTACACATTATACAGGCTGTGATAAAACTGTCTGTGGGCACTGCTTGGCATCACAATTATAGGATTATTGTAGATCCAGATAGGAACAGAAATCCACAAGCACAAAAACTCCCTTCACAAGCAGCAAACAAGTGATGACATGAACCAGAAAGGAGGGCTGAAGAGAAAACAGGCAGGCATCGTTTCTTCCTTCTTGCACTGCATGCTTAGGAACTTAGTGTAGGGGCTGTGACGTTGGTGTGTGGTGATTCATATTGTGTGTGGTGCTGTGCTTGTGATAAACACTATGCCCTGTTGGAATCCTTCCCTCCAGGGGTCTTAAAGCACTCTGTGGACGGCAGGGAGGCTGCTCATTTCACAGTACAGTGCATTCTAGGTAGGAGTTTAAAACATTGGCAAGACTTGAGCCCCCCCATCTTCCTCTGATTTAGGGAGTAGTTTGCAGTATGCTCACTGAGCATGGAGACTTTGTGCCAGACCAGCAGGAGTATTATAGTACTGAAGGTGAACCAGGGGTGCTGGTTTCTCTACACTGACCTGCCAAAACAGTCAGGTAGAAAAGCAGGAGATCACCACTGAATGGCAGAAGTTTGTGAAGCTGTCAGTAACTCCTCTGCAGAACCAAGCACATGTGTATCTGCTTGGGGAGTGGGGAAAACTTACTCTGCTCTTGATCATAACTGCCTAAAGAAGTGTTAAATGGTCCATCCCTGGCAGTGTTCAAGGCCAGGTTGGACAGAGCCTTGGGAGACAGCCTTGGGAGCGATGGTCTAGGGGGAGGCGCCCCTGCCTATGGCAGGGGGTTGGAACTGGATGATCTTAGGGTTCTTTCCAACCCAAACCATTCTGTGTTTCCAGAAAGATAAGCAAATCCATCTCCCCAACTGCCTTGTGTCCACCAGGAGTTAATCCAGCACCAGCGTAAGTGATGCTGTATTACTGCCTAAGTCATCCATACATCCCTCTTGCTTTTCTTGTCAACCTCCCTCTCCTTGCTATTGCACTTCATATGCCTTCCTATCCTCCAGTCTTATGCTGAGTGCTTAAAATCCCATGAGCTTCCAGGGCTGTCGAATGGGGAATAAAGGGAGATGCTACATAGAGAGTGACACTAAATTTGTTCCATGTTTTCTTGCAGGTTCTTTTCTTTCCATCTCAAGGTGTCAAGGTTTTAGTTGTCTTGGGAAGTTTTGGAAGGGAATGATTGAAAGTTCCCCCTTCTGACAAACAGACAACTACAGGGATGGGACTCAGAGGAACAGGCCAGACCTCAGATGCCCCCAGAGCTGAACACTGCTGGTTCTTGAGCTGCCTAGATAGCCTTTCTATAGCAGCCTCTATACAGCTGTCTTTATAGCCTAGAGACCCCAATTTGCAAATCCAAATATTTTTAGGAGCACTGCTACAGGGCAAATCCTGGTTAACTCCTCTAGGCTGTGTTATCCTCAGGGTGTGACTGTGTTGTGTCTGGCAGGAGATGTAAAATTCAGTTCTCCCAGCTCTTAAAACATCCAGGAAAATCTTTCTTAAATGCCAGCAAAATGTGCATCTGTAATACATGGGTTGACTGGTTCTGATGCTCTCCAGTAGAGGATAACAGGCTGCCTGCAGCCACTCAGCTTTGCTGCACATCTCCACTTTGCCAGCAGGGAAATGTAGGAGCAGCATGCTGGAGTACACTGTATTGGTTGTGTTGCAGATAGAAGAGCCAGAAAGTGAACCTGTTTGCTGGTCTTTTATGGTTTTTGTTCCTTGTTCATTTCATGAAGGAGGGAAGATGGTCTTAGATGGAAGGAAAGCAATAAAGGATCATTCTTTGCCAAAATGCAAGAAACCTCTCAGCCCAAAGGGGTTTGCTACCACACTGTTCCTATTCCTTGGAACTCCTCACAAAGGAAGCAGTGGTCCAGAGCTGCTTTGGACATGTGTCCAAGGTAATTTGGACTTAAGGAAGGTGTATTGTTTCCCCTTCTGAATGTAGTTGAATTCAACCCTGACAAAGCCAAATGAGGTGGTCACTGTGGCTGCCAGCTGTAATTAAGAAAAGAATGCTCTCTGGGTAAAAAGGTGGTGAAATCCCAAGTGTTCTTAATGCTCATGATTTCTGACAAATATGGGAGAGCTCCTTAATCCCCAGGGTATGTTCTGCTTGGAGTCCTCCTGCTATGCCTGTGTCACACAAACATCAGACAGGAACATCAGTGAGTATGCTGTGTCTTTGTACTCTGACATACAGGTGTGCTGTCTCACAGTGCATAAATACACATTTGGATGGCCCCAAACTGGATCACTTGGGTGTGGAGAAGACAGGAATTATGAGGCTGTGGGGTCAATCAGTAATGATGCATGGTCTGCTTGGCTGATGCTCTGAATGTTGTTACCACCAGTAAAAACTACACTGGTACGTTATGGGAGAGGATTCTCAGCACTCAGAGCCTCAAGCAGTAAAACTCAGTTCAAGTCTATGCTCACAGCAGTGATCTGTCCTGGGAGATGGGCAAAGTGTTACTGAGGGAGGAAAAGGCTTGCTTCAAACTATGTTTTGTGTTTAGGAGGTAAATTATCAAAGCAGCTAGTGGTTCAGGCATTACTCTGCAGCTTGCAGGCTTATGTTAAATTCCTTGCTCAATGGATAGAGGATCAGATGCTTCCCTTTCCTCTTCTCAGTTCCTCTTCTTTAATATAGGGATAATCGTTCTCATCTTACCACAACATTGGCATGACACATCTGTTAAGACTCTGAGATACACAGGTACTATTGAGATGAAAGCTTCATCAGTAACTGAGGTGGAAGTTAGATGTTTTTCTAGGTGACCTCCCCGGGCCTGGTTCTGGAGAAGGGCTTGCTGACAAGAGTCTGAATCAGGACTTGCTTCCTTTTTTCTCCTGTTGTCTACAGGGGAATTTTACCTCCTTCTGTTGTGGGTTTAACCACTGGAAACTCTGCAGTGTGTGATAAGACTGTGAAGAAGAAAAAAAAAGATTAAAAAGCAAAAGGATTAAAATCTAAAGGGCTTATCCACTGTGTGCTCTGGAAAATCTGCTCAAACTGAAGCCTCTTGGAGAAGCTGTCTCTATCTCTCTATTAGTTTTGACAAGGAGAATGTCTCTGTCTCTATTATTAAGGCAGAGCAGTGTGTTCCTGGGCCTTGGATAGCACTCGGGCATCTGTTTCTTCAGACCACAGCTTGGAGGGGACCTTGAAGACAGGCAGAGCTGGAAGCTTAAACTGGAAAATCTAGGTCTTGGGTGATACGGTGTGTGGTGGGGTTAATGTTTTCTTTCCTGGGGAAACCATGACAAGAGTTTCTCTGATTTGCTGTTTGGTTTCTTTTGGATATATCTTAAATGCTGTGGACTGGTCACGAGCATGTCTTGTGATTGCAGGCAGGTACAGCCTTCTCATGCCAGCCCACCTTTGAGGAGTGCGTGGGACTCAGACCAAGCACTACATCTCAGCTCTGAGATCTGCAGAAGAGGGGAACCTGTGGTCTGCCAAAGAGTTTGTGGCTTATTCACAGTTACTGAGAGATCTCCTTGAAATTAATGGTAGGAATTGCTTAGGAGTTGAGAAGGAGTAGTGGCAGGGGGAAAGGAGGCCCTGGAGATAGGTCTGGGAAGAGAACTGTTGCATAATAGCTAACAAAATAAGAAGCTCAGCATTCTTTTTGCTGCACAAGATTTATACTTGGATGGGTCCTCAGACATTCTGGAAGTGTTTGATGTGGCAGAGCTGGATGCTGGCGCTGTGTCAGTACGTCCTGTGCAGTGATAAGAGGCTTGAATTTACTTTCAGGCAAAGCTACCTTTACTTAATTCTTTAAGGGCTGGAGCACTTGTAGAGATTCATTGTCTGGTTTCAGAAGTTCCTCTCATCAAACTCCACTCCTGTCTTAACAAGGGATTAATGTGTCATCTGCCTGGCTTCTAAGTTATGATGGGAGAGCGGAAAATGATGGATTCGGTGGAGTAGCAAAACTTAATGTTCATCTTAGGGAAGGAGATATTAAAATACTTCAACAAAAAAAGAATCTCTGTATGCTTCAAAAGCCTGAAATGGCTGAGAGGCTGATGAGATGTAACAATGAGAATAAGGAGAAGGTTTATTAACAATATCCCAGGAACTCATGGGCTGAATAACTCATAAATCTTTCATGAATTTTACAAAAATGAGGGATGAAATCCTAAATATTGTAGATAGATATATAGAGACATAGATATACTGTTTGAAATTATTATCTTTTGAAATTAAAGAACTATCTGATTTGAGTTTCTATTCTTTTTCTTTCTATTTCTATTTCTCAGTAGAGGGAATGGGGAGGGAGAACATTTGAAATATTAAACAGCAGGTTCAACTATGAAATTGTGACTCCAAAGCATTTTTTTAGGAATGGGATAAAGCTGGTAAAGGAGATTGCAGCCCAATTGATTGTGGAACCTCTGCAATTCCAGTTTGCAGTAAATAATCTGATTTGTGCCCCTTTATTCCCTGCTGATGGCCCAGTAAAATGTCTCCAGAAAACCAAATGTGCCAGTCTCCTAAACAGGGAGGGACTGGGGGAGAGAAGCTGGAGGATGTGTAGTGTGTGTGCATGTCTCTTTGAATGTGCAAGTTATATTACAGTTGTCATTGTAAGGGTGTCTGAGCCAGGTATCACTGAAGGCTGTGCTCAGAACTGAGTCCTGATGGATTGGAACCTGGCCAACAGCCTTAGCCAACCACACTGTGCCCAGGAAAGCTGGGACATGGCATGGCTTGTTTTATGTTGCATGACTCCTGTTCTGTGGTGCTAACAGGGGATTAGGCAGGAGATACAACCCATTTTCCCCTCCAGAGGGTTCAGAAAGAGAGGAGTGGCAACCAAGCAATACAGGATAACTCGATGAAAACTGTGGACTGAGGGTTTAGTAGAGAAGAGCTATTGAGGAAAGGAGGCAATTCAGAGATTTACAGGCTTACAAGAAAGTTCAGTCTTGTTCCAAGTAGCTGTATTCATCCCTTGCTGGAAATCTAATCCTTCTTGACATTCAGAGCTTTGCCTGGGACTCCAGAAGCGTGTCAGGCTCATTGCCAGCTTGTTGGTAGTGGAGGGGGGCAAGAGGTTGAAAGTCAGTGACATGATGATATGGCGGCCACTGGGTTTGGAGCAGGCAATGAGGGGGAAATATGCTAGGTAATTCCTTGGCCTTGTGTCTAGAGATGCTGTACCTGGAATTGGAAAGATCTGAGGATCCATATAAAGGATCCTCATTCCCTTCCCTAGTCTCCATACCATTTTTGTGTCTGTTCCCTCCATAAATAGTACCTCAAGACCCATGCATCTTCACTGTCTCTGAACTACAGTGAAGTTTAGTTGTTGGTATGGGTATTTGGAAGTCCACGTGGTAAGATCTTATGTCCATTTCTTCTGTAGGCAATGTTTTTCTCTCTGCTTGGAGCTTCAGGTTCTTCAATTGCTCTACAGAGTGCTATGAGACTGCACTGTGAGAGCTCTGGAGGCTAAGCAAGCCCTCAGCATCCTTCTACTGAGAAACTTTTGGCGCATCTGGTTAGAATGGATACTTTGTACTATACTTGATAGAACCCACAACTGAATAAACTTATCTTTGAGTGAGGAAAACTATGGCTTTCTCTGCTGCTGTGCAGCTAGATGCTGCATTGACCCTGCAGAGAAACGGGATGGCACACAGATCAGTGTGAGGGCTTCCACCAAATCCTAGTCTCTCTTGGAAGTGTCCTCTCATCCATGATGCTGTGCTTTGCTCATCAGTGTTACATGCAGTTATGAAGGTATGCAGGGGAAAAACTGCTTTATTCTTCTTGGACATCTTCTCATGGGCCTCTGCTTAATTTTAACAAGTGCTGCTGGAAGGCTTTGTGCTGGCAGCATGGGAACCATAGAATCAAGCCCAAATGCTCTACTGCTACAGAAGATGGTTAGAAGTAACACTTGTTTCCCTTAGGCTGTGCAATCAGTGTGGTTCAACCAAATCCACAAGCACCATTCTGGAGCACCAGGAGTCCAGCCCATTGAGCGGGTGAGTGCTGAAAAGGCACTGCTCGGAATGGATTAGCTACTGACAGCTGTAGTAGAAACCTGGGGTGGGTGATGTGTCTCATTGCAGACAACTGCCAGGACCTGTCTGTGATGGATATAAAGGCAATCAATCCTCTTTGAAGCTACTGGGCTGTTTCACCCTGTTTTCCTCTAGCTTTCTCCTAGCTCCCCAGTTGACTGCACTGTGTATGCTGCACAGCAGCATTTAGATGTTGTTATGCTGTGGTTACTGATTTCTTCAGAGAAATTCCAAGAAGCAAAAAGGCTTTTATTCCAGTTCTGTTCAATCTCGGGTCCCTCGTGTCCAGCACAAATACCTTGCATGCAGAGTCAAGACTGGCTGGGATAAGGCTTCGGTTACATCACTAGATGGAGCTCACAACATAAGAATACCTGATTTAGAAGAGCTAAATGCTGTTACTAAGCAGGCTGTTTTGGAAGAAATTGGTGTGGGAGGGGTGGCAAATTGACGTGGGGGAAAGATGTAATGTGAAGAGAATGGAGGGGTGCATGCGTTACAGGAAGGGGGGTACAAGGGAATTGGGGATGAGGAATCATGCAGTTGAGAGCTGTTGCTTTGGGGTGGAGATTTAAGCTGTGATTCAGTGTTGTTCTTTGAGGATCTGCTGTATCCCATAGTTGTCTATAGTCTGGGCACCTGTCCTTAGAGTATATTGCAGAAATATGACTGTGAAGGACAAGTACTGCAGGATGCTGGCATCTTACCAAGCACAGGTCTATGTGGGCACATTGTCTCTGTGGGCACATGCACAGCACAGAATAAAAGGACAAATAGTCATCTGTTGCATCAGTTTATTTCAGCCTTCCTCACCCCCAGGCAAGTTGTCTATCTGACATCACTGGGAGTAACATCCTTTCTGTAAAAGGAGGTGTGCACGTTAATTCCTTTGTGCTCACTTTATAACATTCATAGCATCCAATCATACAAGGCAGGAGCGAAGGAAATCTTAAATTCCATTTCTGTCAGCATCAACATCAGAATCAATCAAGAAACTCATCGTTTGTTGAGTCATGGAGCAAAAATAATTCCAAATGACAATTGTAACTAAGCAACCCAGCCTGAGTAGTGAGCAGTAGAGAAAATGAGATTAGGGAAACATTTTGGTAACTGATTTCAAGTAGCAAATCTGTAAGGTAAAAGAAATTTCCCTCTTTCCAGAGACATTTTGCGAAAGAAGGAAGAAAAACATGTTGTGATTTACCTGGTAAGTTCTTTAGGGCAGGGATCATCAGGGGTTAGATTGCACCTAGCACACGGGCTACCTCCTGCCACTTGTGGCCTATGCATATGACGAAACTCAAACAAGTAGAAGTAGACTACAACCAGATTAAGGAATTTCATAAATAGGTTGTAAAGGCTCAAGACGTATCTAGTGTCTGACTATTACATGCTAGCAGTTAGTATAAGGCACTTGCATCATGATAAATATTTACCAGAATCTGGCAGTCATGTACTAATGGATAATCTTTAATGTTTAGTAACCACATTACTAATGCAGTTGTGATATACACGGTGATCAAAGAGCAGCACCAGGGCAATTGTACCAAAGCTCAGCATCCTGATGGACTCTGCATGCAAGCCAGCCCATCCCTCGGGATATGTGCTTGAAGCTGCCTTTGTGCTTTAATGTTATTGGCTTTTCTAGGTATAAATCAAGAGGGAAACCTCAAGGGCCAGAATGATTTCTGCCATGCTTGAACTGGCTCAAGCAGAATCACTAAGGATGGATTTGTTCTCTTCTGCGATTTCTCAGCATCCCTGTGGCTTTAAAGCCAGCGTGGGAGAGATGGCATCTTTTACTGCCTCATATCTCTTGGAAGCTGTAGTCCTTCTTAAGCCTTGGGCATTAAAATACTCCTCTGCATCCAGCCAGTGACAGCAGCAGCATGTAGTGACTGTAGTATCATTATTTAGTTTCTTAATAGCACAATACAATGAGTAGCTCTGTTACCATATCACTGACACAGACTCTTACTAATTATGATGATTAATGGGTTTAATTTACTTAGAAATAATAGTGTGCAATAATTCCATTGTCAAAGCTGAATATCTGGAGTTCCAGCTTCAGATCCTGTCAGCACTGTTGTTACAAACCCTTCTGTGTTGGAGAAAAGTCACTGAGAGATGTTATTTCCCACATGGTTTAGAATACAAGCTGCCTTGGGAATTCTCCTATCACTGGTAAGGCTGCTTTGCCATGGAAGAAGTTATTAGGAGGAATTCTGCCTTTAAATTACTTCTTTCCTTTGCTTACGATTTTCTTTAATGCTGCTTTTATAAACAATAAGAAATATTTATTGCCTGTTGTGTGGAGGTGAAGGAGTCTGCTGGCTTTCTGTAGATGAGAGCCCTTGGTGGTGAAGAATAGGAATGGTATTATTTCATTTGAGGCTGCTGCTGGACAGGCCCTGTGGTGATGTTTTCTAGCTCCCAGGCTACTGCTTATTGCAGGGCTGTCTGTCTCTTAAGCTTGAAGGACTAGAACTGGAAGAGATTTGTTTACATCAGGGTGGTTTCATGCTATTCTTGTCCATGTGGACTTTGAAAAACTCCTTGCAATTTTATGTAATGTCCGAGCCCTCCAGGATGATTTGGGCCCAGTTGAGCTGATTCAAAGTGGCACAGTCCCTGCACACCCCCTGTTTCTCCATGAGGACCTGGCTGCTTCCCTGATTTCTTCCCACTCCCCAGGTTTGTCTGGCTGTGACTTCCATCACCAGTTACGTTTCTTAGATCAGCAAGATCACCTCTGTTCTCTGTAAGCAAGGCAGAGAGGTCAGATACAAGGCACCATTGTCTGTGCTTTGGGAATCTCTATTGTTGATTTAATCATCTCTTCCTGCAAGCAAGAAACATCCTCCAGAGATAAAGTAACAAATCCACATTTCCTCCCTCAGCTGTCATTCAGAGATCCAACAACTCTGTGCTCACAGCAGCTATAAATCGTGCTTAAGCCTTAGTGACTATTATGATTCTAGTGAGTCACCCAACTGACACAGCTTTAATCTGTGTATCTCTGCCTCTTCCCATTACTTACCCAGTCTCACATTCTGTTGTGATCTATGCTCATGTCAGAACTTTGCATCAGGGTCTGTGTCTGGCAAAGGAATAGCTCACATGCTCATAGCACTGTCTGCTAAACCTTAATGCTTCAGGAGCATTAAGAAATTAATTGCTCTGTGATTGAGGGGGAACTGAGGCCTCCCAATTTATTTTGACAGATGGGAATAGCAGGATGTAGCTATCTATACCCCTTTAGCCATTGAATGCTGCTTTCTACCTTAAATCTTGTCTGATCTGTGCTGCACATGGCATAGGTGTGCAACCTTTTGTCTAAAATCTCCTCTTAAGCTGCTGGCCAGAGCAGTTGCCCTTTAATATTGATGCATGTGAAGGTCACAGCTGCTTGCTCATGATCCTTGATAGAAAGATGATATTTTTCAGGTACACAGGAAGAACAAAATCTGAGTTATTTACAATATTTAGCAATGAGTTGTCAGAACTCTGTGATTTTTCCAGCCAAACCCAAGCCTCACTGGAGCCTGTATTTAGATTCTCATCCAGAGGGACCTGGACAGCCTTGAGAGGTGGGCCCATGCGAACCTCATGAAGTTCAACAAGACCAAGTTCAAGGTCCTGCACATGGGTCAGGGCAATTGCAAGCACGAACACAGCCTGGGTGGAGAAGGTATTCAGAGCTGCGTAAAAATCTGTCTCCCCTCTTGCTCCACTGAAACAGTTAACAGATAACGTTGTTTGTAGTCCTGCCAGGAGTGTTTTAATCACCTGTATGGTTTTATTACAGGATGGCAATGTTTGCTCCATTAGGCTATTGGCATCTGGGAAAGCAGCAAACAAACCTACTGACATCCATCAGGATGAGTAATTACAGAGAGTTTGGTTACTCCTCTTTTCAGTTTTCCTGATCACTAGTGGCACTCTGCAGCCTGGGCTCTGAGCCTGCATGCTCCTGCAGCCAGTGCTTGTCCTGCTGCCTTAGCAATCAGCTAGCTGGGGCATGATGAGGGCTCAATAGTCCTTAAAGAACACGAAAGGGACAAACAAATGCTATAGGATCATCCCCAAGAGCCTAGACACAGGCAGTGACCAGACTGTGTCCTGATCTCTTCCTGTAGTCTTTTACAACTAGTGGCATCTTTTGATTGTGTGGCCTGACCCTCATCAAATAGAATGAGTTAGGCACTGGGGGAGAGTGCAGAGTCAGCACTAGCTGAGCAGTGAGATGTGGTATAGCCTAGTGCAATGATTTGCTGAAGAGGAAGGAAGGTGAGATCTGGGGGAGACTGAGCAAGGGTGGCAAAGGAGCAAGATAATTCATATCAATGGCAGTACTCAACTCTCCTCTCCAAGGCATGATGAGTCCAAATGCCCTGATACAGGGACATGTCTGAGGAGATAACTATGAATGGGGCAGGCAAAGGAGAGTAGAGGAAAAGCTGCATATTCCCCCACTCAGAGCCTGTAGGAAGTGGAGCAGAGCCTTGTGTGCTGACATGCTGTTGAACTGAAAGCTGCTGTGTCTTGGAAAGTCAGAGCAAAGGTTCATAATTGAATCTAGCAGGCACAGGAACCCAGCTTGGGGCTGATTGGTATTCAGCTCTGGCGCAAAGTGCTTAAGAAAAAACTTATTAATTTCCCTTTCCACAAAGAGCAGGAGAGCGACAGGAATCACAGGATCAGGTAATAATAATAATAAAACCCCTCAGTTGAAAATAACTGTTAAGATTCTGGAGGGTTCCGCAGGGGAAGATTGCATGTCTCAAGTGTCAAGCAGGGGAAGATTGTATTAAGATAAAGTAGATTATAACACTAGTGCTGTAATCTACTTTAGGTTGTCATTGTATGGTAAATCACATCAGGAAGTCACAAAAGCTGCTCTTTACACAGTCAGGGATAGAATAAGACAGGTGATACACCACCTGATTTATTCTCTGCCCCCATTATACTAACCCTGGCAAACAGGTAGGTAGAAAGAGGAGAGGAGGAAAGGAGAGACTTGCCAGCAAGGCCGGATCTCGGGAGGTGTGACTTTGGGGAAGATGGGTGGGAGCAGGCTGGGGCCAGACACGTTCATCCCTTGCCCTTCTGAGCGATGCTGGGGCTCTGCATGCTCACTGCAATGCAGGGGCATAGATTGCAGCTTTGCCCCAAACTAATCTCTCCTGTGGAGCAGCAGCAGTGATCTGTGTAGAATACACGTGGTTCTAGTGCTTTATGTCCCGCAAGGAATATCCTGTGCTCCTCCTGATGAGGGAGGCTGCCAGCTGGGCTCCCCCACTATTCATTGCCACCACAAAGGCAGCAGCCCATCAGCAGTTCCCAGTCCCCAGGATGTGCATATCCAACTTGGAACATAGAATCACAGAATGGTTTGGGTTGGAAAGGACCTTAAGATCACCTAGTTCCAACCCCCCTGCCATGAGCAGGGACACCACACACTAAACTATGTCACCCAAG
>NW_009916183.1:49218-69881 GCF_000696875.1 Nestor notabilis | reverse complement strand
GGAATGCCTTCCTACATTTCAGCTGTCCAAATCCTTTTGAAATCTGCCCTCTCCCTTCTCTGCCCAAACTAAATTCCCAAAATCTCTTTACTCCTTGCTTAACAGTTAAAATGCAGGAATGATGCACGAACACATTTAAACCTTCCAGACATTTCCTCATGGGCTGTTACACCTTCAGCTTGAGCAAAGCCCTTTCAGTGTTGGAAGTGTGTGTTGGTAAGTGGGCAAGACAAGGGCTACCAGCTCCCTCTTCCTTAGCCAATGCTGTGTGTGCATCAGAGTCTGGCCCAATTCTGGCTCAGATATAGATTAAAGTAATCCCTAAAATCACCCCTCTTCCCATTTTGCAGCTGAGTGCTTTCAAACTCCTGCTTTTTTCATAGTTCTGTGTCCTTGACAGACCCACAGTTGAAAGTTGCTGTAACCTGCCCCAGATCTAAAGGTAATGTTTTACCAGATAGCTGTTCCAGCAAGAGGTGTGCAAAAACCTGCATGGACAGGGCTCTGCAGAGGTCCATGATATTCTTCTGTACAGACACTTGCCAGGGAAGGTTGAGCTGCTTTTGCAGGTGGCTTAACTGTAACAGCACTGAGTTCTTTCCAGTGGTCAGAGCAAACATTGTACCCTCCAAGAGCCTCTGCAAAGGCTGGAGCACTGTCAGCATCAGAAGTGTCCTGCAGCTCCTGTTAAACCCTGTGGCTGACAGCAAGGTCTGTTGGACTCAGGTGACAGACTTGACTTTTTTGGCTGTGTTTATAGTCACAACTTACCCCCAAACACCAATTTATTTTTCCAACTTGCTTTTTAAGCTCAAGAAAATATTGTTTCAGTTCTTCCTCCAAGCACTGTTTGGTGTGGAAAGGTGTATGGAAGCAGTATCTATCCCCCTTTTCCTCGGGAAATGTTACAGTGCTGTTTGAGCTGTTGAGAAAAGCATGGATATAGAGGTCTGGGTGATGTGCTTCTGCAGTTACAATGTGTGCTTTATTCCTGTCTTTGGCATCCTCCATAGTTCCAGGTAGAGTCAGGGTGCTAGTTTCATTAGTGCTTCTGAGTTTTATGATCCTGAGGAGCGAAGAGAAGGCATATTAAGTGTAATAGGCTTTTGCTGAGATGAATGCTAGCTTGGGTAGATTAACCAAGTTGTTTCACCACCTAATATGCACATTTAGGAACAATTTTAGAGTGTGGAAACATTTAAAAGGAATGCTAATTTCAAGCTGAGGGAAGTATGTCTTTGGAGAGAATAAGAAAGGCAAGAACTGGCCAGGCAAGAGCCAAACTGAGTTAATTCTGATTCTTCTTTCATCGCTGTGTTTGTTAATGTATTTCAGATCTTTACCCAGTCATGCTGTTTTATGAGCTCTCATGAGGTGGAGGGAGAAGAGAAATAAGTCACCACATTCCTAAAGGATGTCAAGGGGGTAAATACAGTAAGAACGATAAAATGAAAGCTGTGGCACCAGCCGAAGAGCTGGAATGAGACTGGAATAGCAGGCTGCAAGCCTGCACTATGATTAAACTGCATGATTTTAGCTACCTTGCTAATGCAGTGGTTTTCCAAAGAGCTGCCTCCATTCACATGGATGCTGAGCTCTGTTGAGAACATGAAGCCTGTTGTGGGCACTGAGGCTGTTCGTGTGGTGCCCCTCCTGTTAGAAGCAGAAGAATGCTGGGGGAAACCTGGCTTTTAGGTTGCCCTCCATACTTCTGTTCCCCAGTATCTGAGCAGGTGCATTTTGCTGGTATAGAGGGTTTTGGAGTAACTTGAAGCTACACAAGCACTCAGAGGAGCCAACACAGTTGCACACTTCTGTGCTCTTGAACTGAAACTGTTCTATCTGACTTCCCCAGCCACCAGCAAAGGAAAAGCTGCTCAAGCCAGTGGATTTTTGACAAAATTTTATGTCCAGTGCAGATAAAGTCAGTGAAAAGCTCTGAATAATGACTACGCTTCTGGAAATTCTGTTTTCCATCATGGTAAAATCACAGTTTGTGTACATTTATCCTTACATGATTCTGAAAGGTGACAGGGCCAAGAAGTTACATACGGTTTATACAAAGGAAGTTAAAGAGGTGACTTGATCACAGTCTTTAAGTACAAGGAAAAGATTTCTTATAATAGAAGGCTCATTAATCTGGCAGACAGTTCCCACAGTGAGATCCAGTGACTGGAAGCTGAATAGCTGGAAGTGTGTCTAGTATGACTCAGGCTGGATATCAAACTTAAACAATACAATAATCAGGAATTGGAATAGCTTCCTTAGGGTGGATGGTCTGTTAGTTGATGGCTTTGAATCAGGCTGGGTATCTTTCCAAAAAGTATATATCTTAGGTGGCTTGTTGCAGAAATGAGGTGGTCTGTTTCTAGCTTGCACTAGGTAAGAGTCTGTGTTATGCAGGTTAATGATCAAAATGTTTCCTTTTGTCTATAACTAGCTTGCTCCTGCTTCCACATCACATTTGCCTTCTTAAAGCATTATAAAGGGTGTATAGAGAGGCTGTGGATAAAGCCCACAGCTCATTAAAATCAGTGGTGGGTTGATCACCAGCCTCAAAGGGATCAGGGTTTTACTCCTCATTGTTTTGTTGGTGGCTTTGGTTCCTCCAGCCTTTGTCCATGCACAATGGTCCCACCAGGAGACCTGTGCCTTGTAGGTCCTTATGCTTCTTGTTCCCTTCTGCTGACTGGTACAGGGACTGGTCTTCCTCCATATGAAAACTACTTCTAAGCTTAGAGTCTTGCAACGGAACCACAGGGTATCCCTAACTGGGCTCTGCCTGTGCGTAATGGCTCTGTTCCTCACTGCATGTTAGCATTTGAAGCAACAGAGAAACCGAGGGTCAAGATCCTGGGGCAGGGAGACAAGTTGTCATCCAGTACGGAGCAACCAGAAGGGGTTGTGCTGGAGTTTTGCTGGCAAAACTGGGATCCATCTGCTTGCCTGACACTGGGAAGACGCAGAAACTGTCTCCTCTACATCACCTTTACCTGCTCCGTGTAAACTATTTTCCAAGCACTTTTCTGAGCATTCCATCTTGCTCCCTCAGGAGGATTCCTACATGATTTTCCTAGAGAACTTTCTTCTAGCTCTTATGTTAGACACTCATTCCTCATGTGCTGGGAAGTATATCCAGCCCAAAACTGCACAAATAGCCTCATGAAGCTGCATGTTTGAGGCTTTATTTCCATCATCTCCTGTTGTCAGCAGCCTAATGAGCTGTGTTATTAAATGGCTCTACATTGTTACCTTGTGCT
Organism: Nestor notabilis; assembly: GCF_000696875.1. Classification (NCBI taxonomy): domain Eukaryota; kingdom Metazoa; phylum Chordata; class Aves; order Psittaciformes; family Psittacidae; genus Nestor; species Nestor notabilis. Next base: position 66,621 of record NW_009916183.1, on the reverse strand, counting down.
GGTGATGAACGTGGCCAGTGGGCAAAGAGGAGCTCAGCTTCCCAATTGTATTGATTTCTCCAGTGCTGACAAACTCTGGATTGCATTGCTGACAAGAGGGAGTGAGTTTAGCACTTTAGTGACTGCCGGAAGCCTCAGCCCACCTAGGGAAGGCAGATGTGACCCACAGAAGTTACTACAAATTAGGCAAAGAAGGGAGCTCAGCACAATATGTCTCAGGAGAGAATGTACCTTGTGTGTTTTGAATCCAGCCTAAGGACTCCCTAAGGTGGGGAGTTTGTCCGAAAATGCTTTCCTGGCTCTTGTTTTGCCAAGATGTGAGGCTGAGTAATTGTATGATTTCTTCTGTGACGCTACATGGAATCCCAAAGGACAGGTTCCTACGCTATTAAATATTCATAGAATCATAGAATAGTTAGGGTTGAAAAGGACCTTAAGATCATCTAGTTCCAACCCCCAACTATTGAGAGACATTGTCACTTCCCCAGAGAGATTGCAAGTGGAGAAAGAGGCATACTCTTACTTGTCCATTTAATCGCCTCTTGGTTGGCTGGAGGGTGGTTATTCCAGCTCAGTTGTTGCACATTGTATTGTTAAGGCCCAGATCATTAATTGCTCATGAGTCTGAATGTCAGGGCTTGCTGTGATGGAGTGACTGGGAATCTAAGGCTGGTGATGTGGTTATAGTAACACCCAAGCGTGTACCTGTTTATTGAGTGAGCATGCTTCACATGCTGAGAAATAACCAGTGTCCCATGAAAGGAACATGTCAGATCCTGGTCAGAGGACAGAAGGTAAGAGTCTGCTTGGACACAGAAAAACAAACCGGGGAAAGTTTGCCTGATTTCTGAGTAGCAAGTTGTTGATAACTCCTATCCCTGCTGGCTCAGAGGGAAGGAGGTAGAGTCTCTCCTAAGGGCAGTTTTGATTTGAGAGAAAGGAACAGGAAATAGAAGTGGTATGAGGCACAGAGAATGCAATTATGAGGACGTAAAACTAACAACAGGCACATCCTGAGTGACAGAATGAGGCTGAACTGTGTCTGGAGTGTGGAAGAGTAGTGCCCAACTTCCCACCTGCTTCCCTTGCCTCGTAGTGGGGTGTGCTGTATGGAGCTGGAGCACCAGCAAGGGAGTGACAAGGCTGTGAAGGAAATAAATGTACCTGTACAGAGTGCTGCCCCTGGGAATGGCTTTGCTATTAATAACAGTAATACCATATGCCAGGATGTGGAAGAAGCCTCTTTTGGGAAGTGCTGATCACTGCCACTATCTGGTGTGGAAACAAATTGAAAACATCGCTTTCATTATTTTCTAATGCACAGTAATGCCACTTCTGTAATTTTTATTATTGCCTGGAGGAGAGCTATTTGGTTTAGGTGGCCATGCTGCAGACTGGCAGGTAAATTGGGGTGCTACATGAGGGAGGGGGCTCAGCAGCCCTGGACAGCAGTAACTACAGTAGCCAGAACAGAGAGGTCCAAGAACCTGGCTGCTCTGGAGTCCTATCCACTGGGACATGTCCTGGTCAGCTCGTCCTCCCTCTGCCCCAGATCCACTGCAAATGGAACAATTTGGAATGCAGCCCAAATCCCGCTGGAGCAGTTGGGATGCAGATGGTGTGGAAAGCTGAAGGTGATTTCTTCCTCCTGTACCGCTTTACTAAATAGAGAAAGGGCAAAGAGGAAAACCTTTTCTACACAAAGGAAGAAAGAGAAGACAGGTTCACAGAATTCTGTTCTTGGACCAAAAGTCTGTGCTGAAAGCGAGCTGCCTGCAGGATCAAGGGATGCCCATTCATGGGATTAAAGCATGTGTGGATGCAATGCAGCACTCAGGCATTGAGAAAGAGATCACCCTGAGATCAAAGGTTGTTCTGAAGGAGTTAACCTGGGCAGAATCTAAGTACTATAGCTTCAACAGCTTTCCTTTTAGTAAGGAAAACATTTTTGTTGTTCTCAAACTGTACTCGACAAAGCCTCCTTGTACTGAATAAAGATAGCTGTGAGTGTAGGCTTATAATGGAGAGAGTTGCAATGTGCTTGTATGCACTGATTGAATGAGAGCGTTTCCTGCTGTTCCCTGGTGCAGTGAGTTGCTCTAAAGGTGAGTAATCTCCAGACCCTGGGGACGTTCCCTTTGGGCACACAGTGCAGGATTCAGGCTGGCTTCCAGGGCCCCAGCTCCAGTGCACACTGGGCCAGAACTGGGGGAGGTTGGTCAGAGCTGCAAGGATGCTCCTACAACTCTGCTAGTCCCATAGCTCTCCAGAAATGGCAATGCCTGGATTAAGAGAGGTCACAGAGCAGTGGGCTTCAATGTCAGTGTCATTTGTACTCAAGTTGCTGTGAATGGAGGGCTTCTGATCAGCCTGGGTGTATAAAACAGCCCCAGACAGGCAGACAGAGCAGCTACCACAGCAGCACAGCCAGTGAATTGCCTAATAATCCTAAAGATGTTGTAGTGTCCTTTGCTCTACCACATGTGAATAGTGCCCCTAAAAGCATCTTACGTGTATGAGATGTCAAAGAAAATGCCTCACAATTTCTTGAGGTTTCAGCTCTCTGCTCTTCTCCCAAGCTCTGCTTTTTCCTGCTGTGCTGGGCACCCACGTAGAACTGAAAGGGGCCCCTTACCTCTGTTATCCATGTGGTCATATGGAAGTAGCAGCAAGAGCCAAACAGGAGAAAGTTTTTCCTTTTTCCTGGGGCTTTGTGTGTGCTTTTCTCTCTTCTTTTTTTTTTTTTTTTACTCTTTTTATTTTAGATGAGATGCACAATGAAAGGAGGAGAAGCAAATTTAATTATAAAGCTGTGTATTCCTCCCCTCTGTGTCTTTCTGGGCTGGGAAGAGCAATCATCTCCCCTTTGATGCAAGGATGAATTCAGTAGCATTCATTGTGAAATTATTATTTATTTAAAGTGAAAGGAAATGACTTTCAGTTCAGTGCCAGTTTCTACCTCAGAGAACAGCAAGGGGAGAAAATAATGCAGCAGCACTTTAGGAGGCAACAGCACATACACATGCAGGTGTATATGCATAGCTGGTAAAGGAGCTGGGGCAGCTGCATGCTTCCCTGGATGTGTATCCCTCTTGCTAGCACACAGCTGTTAAACAGCAAAGCAAGCAGTGTCTTGTTGAACTCTCTAGAGCCCCTTTACATGCTGACTTGTACCGTTACGACACTTAGACCCTTTAAACTAACCCACTCCACTGAATTGTAAGACTCCAATACGCTGATGAGGTAAGAGAAGCAAAGGTAAGTGAAGATCAGTGAAGGAGCCAGGAGGAGAATTCAGTAGCTGCAGCCCACCACAGCAATCTTTAAAACAAGCTGAGAACATTGGATGTGTTCTCTGGGACAGGGGCAATTTTCTTGGTATGTCTGCACCTTGTGTAGCACAGAGGAGTCCTGGTTCACTGGTTAAGGCTCCTGTTGCTCCCACACTGTGAATAGCAGCATTTTACCAAACCAGAGCCATTGTTGTCTGTCAGAACACCGTATTTCAGAGCCAGCATGGGTCTGAGGGAAGGGTAAGTGTCAATGCCACATCTTTCCCATCCCATCATTTTATTGTTGTGGTTATGAGCCAGACATCCCCTTGTCTCTGCAGCGCACTGGTAAGAGGGAGGACAAGGTCATTCAGCCTTCAGTGCCTCTGTCTCATTGTGTTTCTGTGAGCTGTGAGCAGCCTGGGACTTTGTGTAAGGCCTTAATGAGGCCCAAGCAAAGGTTGACTTAAAAAATAAAGAATTCCTTTATGATGTGTGCTGCAGAGCAACAAATGGATAATAAAAGGGCTGGCGACTGGAGGCAAATCCTCCCTTTAGGTTAAGGGAAATTAAGTCCTTTGGGGGATGTGTAATGTATGAGGCTTCATTATTCTTCTAGGGACAAGCAGAGTATGATCTCGTGGTCAGCGAGATAAAAGAATCATAAACTCAAATGGCTCCAGTGTCTGTGACTCAGACAGCACCAGAGAATCTGCTGGAGGTAACTAGATACAGCTCAGCCTGCCTTGTGCTGTAAAAGCCTTTTGCATGACACTGGGAATCATATTGACCTGATGCTTTCACGTCCTCTCATGGCAGGTAGACACACACTGTCTGCGTGGATGGTTAGCTGGGAGAGGGTCTCCTGGAGGCAAGTAAAAGGCCACAGAAGAGACATGTATCAGGAACAAACCCAGGTCAAGAAGTCTCTAACCTCTCCTGCACAGTCCCAGATACTGGCTCTTCTCCTGTGGAGTCTTTCTGGCTGCTACAGCTCAAGCCCACCTCTTCTTTCCTTCCTGACCTCCACCCCTATCTCTCTTGCACATACTGAGTCTTATCCACTTTGTGATGCCCAAATACATTTGTTGTCCCTACTCCCAGCTTCTGAATCCCTTTGCTTATAATCAGTGTGACTCAGAACAACATCCCTGGAGCAAAAAGAAAGAATGTGCCTTGTTCTGCTGCTCCCTATTCAAAGGTAAATTGATTTTCTTTCCTCCAAGAGCAGATGCTCATGTCTTTTTCCTTGCCTCTCTCCCTGGTGTCTACCAGATTTAAGAGAAATCACATTCTGGGGTTTTTTTATGGAGTTTGGGGATAGAGAGAAGTTGTGTTATTGGGAACTTGCCATATTTCTTGAGTTGTAGATCAAAGACAATGTATGGTCTTGTACTTGTCATGGCACTGCACAGGGGAGCGTGTGTCTCTGCATCTTTTGAGTTTACCCTCTATGTTACTGCCATTCCTGTAGATTCCAGACACTTGTATCTCCGTGTGTGCCCCTTTGTGTGTGCTAAGCTGTTGTACATGTATTTGTCTGGACTCAGGTGTATATATGGGCCTTGTGTAAGTATCTTGTGTGTTCCTGTGTCTTGGTACATGCCTAAGTCCTTGTTGGTCCCTGGTACGTGTGCCTGTGCCTGCACTTTTAGGAGGAGCAGGTTGGCTCCTGCTGAGGAGTCAGCACTAGGTTTGAGTACAAACTCGAGTGCCATATAGCGAAATGCTGCAGCTTGCTTTTAGATTTCTTTAAGTACAGGGCATCACCTTTCTCCTCTGTAGTTGAGCTGGGATTGATTCCTTCTGCCAGTGGCATCTCCCTAGCAATAAAATGTCCTTGCCACCCAAACCATCCATTCCTCATACCTGGAAGTGATTGACACCTACCACAAAGCTCTACAGTTAGGAAATGGGAAAGCGATTTCTGCTGACTGACACCAGAAAGCCCTGCTCAGCTGTGGGAGGTGTTGTAATCTGTGGCTTTAAAGCAGGGCCAACTGATCTTTTTTGTGCCTGTCATCTTGTTTTACATCTGTGACTCTGACGTCCTGAGGAATCCTGGGTGGATTCTCCACTCTTGGCACACTCTCTCCATCTTTTCTCTTTTTTCCCCTCTTTCTGCCTCCTCAGACATGTCACCATGATGAAGCTCCTGATGGATCCCTGGGTGACTCGCACCCCACGGTGATGGATTGCTGCTCTCTCTGCTGCACGCTCCAGCTGTCTCTGCAGTTCAGCTGCTGGATTGGCAGGGCTCATGAATCACTCTTGGAAGGCAAAGTGCTCTGAGAGCTCTGGCCCCGTTTGTGATGTGCTGATGTGACACAGCCTCACATAAACCACTTGCACAATCCATGGTGGATTGGGGTGGATCTCAGAGCCAGCTGCCAGGCTCTCATATGCCCCTCTTTGGGTTTGAGGAGGCTGGGTTAGAAGGGCTGAGAACATGCTGCTTCTCCTACTGGTGTTTTCCTTCTGTGCATACAGTGCTTCACAGAACTGAAAAAGGAAGGAGCTGTGATCTGAAGAACTTGTAGAGGAGAATTGGGACAGTGGATGATAAGGATAATGCACCATGTGGGCAGCTGCAGTGCCTCCTTATAAAAGATGTGGATAGAAATAGGGGAAAGGAAGAGCTTGGATAGTGCTGCTATCTTTTGCTTATTCCCCCCTTTGCTTTATTTTCATGTGTATGAGCTGAAGGGCACAGAGAAGAGCCCTGGGAGAACGAAAGGGGAATCCCAGCAAGGCAAGCAGGTGAAGCTGCTCATTCCGCTATCCCAGGATCCAAGACACTTGATCATTGCATGTGTCCAGGAATTTGCCAGAGCTGTTCTTGGAAGCTTCTGCAGCAGTAGTACTTCATTGTCCTGATGCATGTGCCCCCTGTGCACCATGGATTTAGCACAAACACTACCAACTGTTCCTGAAAAGCATCCAAACATCTTCCTTGCAAATCTTGCAGTTATTCAGTGGAAATTCCCTGTTCTTTACCCCGGGTCTCACCAGGGTAATGACAGCCTCACAAATCTCTCTAACCACCACAAGCTGTAGTAGCTTTGTGAACCTCCAGAGTGGTCCCCAACAATTGGGGGGCCACCATTTTCCACAGGGTGGCAGCAACGTGCTTCCATTGTCCACACTGGGTGATCCCACTTAGTGCTTCTCCAGGGTTCTGGCTGGGATTAAACCTGAAAATAGGAATGTTTTTCGGAGGGAGAGAGGGAATTTGCATGTACAGCATACATCCCCAGATGAAGCGTCCTGACGTTAAGAAACAGAAGGCAGAGCTATATGCAGGACATTGTTACTTCTTTCCAGTGCAGCATGAACCTGCCTTCTAGATTAACCCTCCTGTTTTGTTCCTCCCGCACCCAGGATGGGAGAGTTTGAACCTGTGAAATGACAGATGAAATTTTTCTTCTGATCTTTATTTTTGTGTCTGGCTTTGAAATGATGGTGGAAATTCTCCATAAGAATGCCTCATGAATATTCAATTGCAGCGCCAGCAACACTTTGCAGTCATGGATTATTTATATATGAAATAACCAAAGCTTCATAAATAATAAACCAGCAGCAATCTCCGCTGTGTTTTATGTTCCCCATAACCAGCACGGGGGCAGGGAGGATGTGCCTTTGTGGCACATTTAGGTGCTGTATCAGCCCCTTGTGCAGGCTGGGCGCAGTGGGAGGACAGAGGTGGCAGAACCAAGTGTGCAGGTGAAGGCACTGGCAGTGTGGATGTGCACAGCTCAGTATGTACACAAGGCAATGTTTCATTTGCTCTTGTGCTTTGGGTGCTTCTGGCAGCAGAGGACTTCTATGAGCATGAGGCATATGTGTTGTTGAGGCAGAGGTAGGAGTCCATGCTGCAAGAGGGACTGCTGCAAGGGGAGAAAGCTTTCAGCCAGGACGTGTTGTTTGTGGGCAAGGAGATGAAGCACTTGGCTGGTTTTGGTTTGGTAACTTGACAGCAGCTGCCTATATGGCCATAAACATATACGGTATCCCCATAATGGACTGCAGTAATAACAGGACATCAAGTCGTTAAAGCAAATGAAGCCCTCACTTCTCAGAATTGGCTCTAATAGATCTATGCTTGGTGGTTTGAGATCATCCAAAAAGCTGCATGTTGGCAGAGCTAATGATCCCCTCTTGGGAAGGCTCAGGTTTGCCTAAGTGGGCATAGATAAAGGAGAGGACAGTGGGCTTTCCCTCTAGCTAGAGCAGCACCCACTTGCAGTTTCCTCTCCTTTAAGTAAGTCTGTGCTTTAATTCCCAGGACAAACCTCTCTCCCATTTCCCAGCTGAACAACTGGCATGTGCTATGCAGCTTGTTATATGAGTAAGCAGCATAATTGTGGGGAATGTCTAACGGAGTTCCTCTCCTCCAGCCTAGCACCACCCTTCAGTCAGTAATAAAGCCGGATAAGAATTAATAGCTGCTTTCCTTATCACCAGACAGCAGTTTGAGCACCTGATCTTTGCAGACTCCACTACTTTCAGAAGAGCTCTTCTGCCCAGATGCCTTTGCTGGGTACTCAGCAACGAGTAATCCTTTGGGGATGAATAGAGAGTACTGAGCCCTCCATTGCCCATGGTCTTCCCTCCTTTCCTGAAGGCTAATGCTGATGTCCCTCTCCCTTTCACTCCCACGGGGAAGCACTAAATGCCAACTCAGTACAAGTGTCTGTTGCTCTGAGGGATGATTCATCACTTCAGTTTGGTGGCAGCATATTTATCCCCCCACCTGCCCACCCGGGAAAAGAGATAAATTGCTGTTATCCCTTTTTATGGAACACATACCCAGGTGGTAACATGGAAAGTCACCTCAGCTCAAAGTCATTCAGGATGAATTATTCGTTTGCTTAAAACATCTTAGGAAGAAAGGGAAATTGTCTCCCAGATACAGCATCTCTTCCCAGCATTGCTGCAGTTGGGCATTGCTTGAAGTTGCAACCGTTCTGATGCGCAGCATGAAGTATGCACAGCTCCCCACCAGGGTCCTGGGACCTTCTGCAGCTCTCCATGGCTGACACAGCACTTCTGCCCCCAAGGAAAAAGATGAATCTCTGCTTAAGGTTTGGGAACAGGCTCAAGAAAAAAGAAGTCCATTTACTTTCTCACTGCTGTGACTTCAGGTCAGCTTGGGCTCTTGACTTCAGTAACTGCTTTAAAACTACCTTGAGTCTCTTATCTGTTTTATCCTATGGGATTTTTCTTTCTTTGCCTTTATTCTCTGACCCTTCATAAATCCTTCCTGACCCTCCCCTCCCTGCAGCCACATCACCTCAGGCCGTTGTCAGTTCTTGCATGCTAAGCAAAATCGGGCTGGATGACAGATGCTGAAAGAAACCTGGATTTTCTAGGAGACGGTGTTGGGAACCTGTCAGCTTTGTCTGCACATTGTGACACTGAATGGTTTGGTTCTCGTGTTGCCATGTGGTACGGGGAATCAATTGAGGAACCAGGGATTTTGCTCAAATGTTGCCCATTTCGATGGTATTTACTGTGAACTTAGCACTGTTTTCTCTTTTGGTTTTCAACCCTGGAGATCCTAGAAGAACAAGGTATTTTGTTGTGTTCAGAAGCCCATTCCAGTCTTTCACAGTAGCAGTGAAAAGCCTGAACATTTGACCCAGGTGTGACCTAAAGACTCAGAAACCAGAAAGCAAATGAGAGCACTTATTTTTAACAGTATGCTGTTTGATAAGCCAGTCTGATGAGTTATAAAGTGCTTGACATAGATTTGAATTCATAGAATGACAGAATGATTTGGGTTTGAAAGGACCTTAGGATTATCTAGTTCCAACCCCCTGCCATGGGCAGGAACATCTCACCCTAGACCATGGTGCCCAAGGCTCTGTCGAACCTGGCCTTGAACACTGCCAGGGATGGAGCATTTACCACTTCTTTGGGCAACCTCTGCCAGTGCCTCACTGCCCTCACAGTAAAGAACTTCTTCCTTATATATAACCTGAACTTCTCCTGTTTCAGTTTGAACCCATCACCCCTTGTCCTGTCACTCCAGTCCCTCCCCAGCATCTTTGTAGCCCCCTTCAGACACTGGAAGCTGCTCTGATGTCTCCACACATCTTCTCTTCTCCAGGTTGAACAGCCCCAACTTTCTCAGCCTGTCTTTGTACGGGGGGTGCTCCATTCAAGGGTCTTCAAGAAGTTCTAAGCAATGCTGGCTGCCAGCAGCCCTCTTGCCCATATGTATTTAGTGATCTTGGATGCTCAGACACTGATACCATAAAAAAAGAGGGGAGACCTGAGGACTTTCTAGAAATGAATCTTTTGAAGGTGTTTGTCAGTAGATCTCGAATTCTTAGTCATGTTTGAAAAATGAACACTGTGGGATTTTGGAGGATGCTGTGTGGGCAAATACAAACTGAGCTGGAAAATGTAACATTATCCTTCCTTTGTGCCTAGGCAGAAGCAGTGCCCTAACAGGCTCTTGGAGGCAGCTTAGTGCATCTGCAGCATGCTGTCAGCAGGGCTGTGCAGCTGCGTTCTTGACCTGGAAGACCAGAGATCTTTTAGGGCACTTTTAGGGCACTGTTTCTATTTTCTTGTGACCATGGTGCAAAGTTACTGGCAGCCCATCTGAAGTCTTCCCCTATACATTTAGCCACATATGTGGGTCTTTTACTTTTTTCCCTGGTCTTTTGTACCAAGGGCTTTTGTGCTGTTTTCTACTGAAGAGATGGTTGCATTTTATTTACACGGACAAAAAGAGACTTTGTAATATAAAAAGCTGAACATAACTACATATTGCAAAGAGATATTACTGAGCATGCAAGAAAAAGGCAGTCTTATTCTGGGGTTTTCACTTGTTAGAGTGCAGTAAGAGCTCATTCATTTGATAGGGTATATATAAATGCTACCTTTCCAGTTAAAATTGTGACAAATTCACCCCCAGGCATTTCACAGTTACTGCTCAGCTTCACATCTTTGCATCTTGAAAAGTCATTGTGACAAAAGCCATTGAACTCAGAGCTGCTTAGTTCAAAATTCATCACTCCTTACACGTGAGCTAAAGGAATTTGCTGAAGTCCTTTGTGAACAAGACAGAGGTACAGACTGACACGGATTAGCGTCTCCCTATCTGCCCATCAGAGGGCAATGCAGTGTTCATGTGGAAGAATGCACTGGCACATGCACGTGTCTTTTGCCACTTCATTTGCCCAGGGTGTCATATTAAAATAGTAATGCCTGTAACAGGCCATGGAATTATAGTCATGAACCATATTCCTTTTACCTCCTCCGGATTCTGGTTGGATTCCCTCCTCCTGCCAGTTTAGCCAGGCAGCCAGAAAGTAAATGAATGCTCCCACCTGCAGGTACAGAAGGGTGAGATTTGCACAGTGGCCAGTGCAGATTTCTCCTGTTTGTTGCCACTTCTTCTTTCCAACTGGGAATTCCAAGGTAGAGATAAACATCAGCTGGAAATAGCACTTCAGTGTCAGCAGTTATCTCTTCCTCCTATTTCCCTGTAGCTACTTTGTGCTGCTCTTTAACATGGATCAGCCCATCACCTCTTGTGTGAGCCTCATTACTGGGATTCTTCTGTTACTGCTTTGCCTACAGCCTCGACTTTCCTTTTATGTTTCTGTTTGTAATTAAATTCTTCTCAACTGGTAAGTCACTGTACTGAAATGGTTGTGTGAAACAGCCTACTAGCAGTTTCATTCCCCACATGGTTCAGTGTGTCTCTACCCTCTGTTCCTGAGCCTAGATAAAGAATCATATAGAATCATGTAGCTTTTTCTTTACGTGTTCATCACATAGCAAGCAGATCAGATGAGGCACTCTTAAGTCCCTAGGCTGAGAATTCAGTTCTGCAAAGCTTTAAGCTGTTCCTGAGGTTACTGGCTGCTGCTTGCTTGCTGATGTTACTGAGAGTCCAAGAGAGTCAATCCAGCATCTTGTGCACTAATATCTCAGCAGTGCTCCTCTGTAAGTGCTTGTCTCCAGCTCAGGAACTCATTGCTAATGGGGATGCCACTACTGAAAAGAAGGAGAATGAGAGCCTCAGGAGTGGGTCCAGTTCCTCAGGTCTTTGATTTGGACAGTCATTCAAGAGCCTGCTGCTGGTGCACCCTGTTACATGTTATGCTATAATGGTTGAAAAGACTTCACCTAATGAGAGCAGGGACTCCCCACATCTGCTTTCCCACCTACTCTTCTTTTAACTCACTCTGGCTATTAGTGCCTCTCAAGAAGCAGAGGACTCTAATCACCCTCTTCTCCAGTACCTGCTCCCTCTGATATTTTCAGGTTTCCCTTTGCTTATTCTGACTGTTCTTGGTGATCTGCTCCAGGTCTGGTTATTTTTTTCTTCTTCATCTTCTCCTTTCTCTCTTTCTTTCTCACACACAAATGCACCTTCAGCTATTAGTCTACAGTAAAGCTCATAGCTCTGTATTGTAGCTCAATTCAGTTTAACCCTTGTCCTTCTGGTTCGAACAGCTTCAGTGTGTACCAGAGACATGTAAGTGTTCTTTGATTTAGCCTGGATCAGGGACAGCTGCTCTTCTCACCAGTTCCAAGTACGTTTAACCCAGCCCATAACAAGGAGGTCCATATTGCCATCTCCCTTCTGCTTTGCCCATGTGCCAGAGCAATTCTGTCTTCCAAGCAGCCACCTGCCCCTTGTTTTTCCCTGCTGCCTCCGTCTGTTCTCAGTACAGCCCCCAGTTCCTTAAGAGCTGTTTCCTGGCTGGTCTAAACTACACTCATCCATACCCTTGGAATAAACTGTACGATCGTTTTGGCATGTCTCCAGGAACAGTTTGCCCTCTTCGTGTTGGATTGTGGTTCCAAATGTGCTGTTTGAGACGGCCTCTCCAGTGCTGCTATTGCTGCCTTCAGGAACAGGGAGGAGGTGGAAAAAATAGGTCAGGAATTTGATTCTAAATCACTTCCCCAACTAAGCTGTTGCTGGAGGTCACTTGTAATGAAGCTTTCAGATGGGTACAGCCTCACAATCAGGGAGAAAAAGAGGAAAAGGAAAATGAGGCTGGAGATGAGTTCCTGTTAAAGCAATTCCGTGGAGATGCAGGTGTTTGGTTTGGAGTCTAGAATGTTAACAGGAAGGTCAGGACAAAAACTGCTTGTGTGGGGTTTCTCTGTTGTGGTAAAGACTGCGTAGTCCTTTAGTGGTGCTTAGCCCTAACTGAATGAAAACCTGTGAGTAAAGTGCCATGCTCCATGCTCTTCAGGGGAGGGAAGCTATGAGGTAAAAGCATTGTGATGGTGCCTGCGTGCCTACGAAGTGACTTGAAATAGATTCTTCTTGCATGGAAGTTTGAAGCCCTTTGGAGACCCCAAATACCTTCCCATAGCAGAGTGGTAGTGTGGAGAGAAGAAACCCCGATTTGCAGGAAAAGGAGGAAATAGGACTTCATAATAGAAAGTATAAATTCTTGAAAATCCTTTTTTTGCCATTTAAAATTTATGTTTTCAAACAAGCAGTGAATTTACCAAAAGAAGTAAATATGTCTTTTAAAAGATTGACATGAAATGAGTTGGTTTCAAATTATTGCCAAGAAGCCTATTGATTTTCTCAGGCAGGGGGTTAGGTTTGGGAAGATTTTTGTGGCATTTGATTTTCCATCTGTTGTCAGGACGGGAATTACTGTTTTCGAAGATTGATGTTTTCTGGCTTCCATCTCAGCCTAGCTCTGTGTCTGGGCATGGGCTGCCTGGGGCTTTGCTGTCCTTTATGAATCCCCTCCCTCTGCTGCACTTCAGCTCAGACCAAAAGGCTTTGTTGGCACAGCAAACTGTACCTGGGTAGCCAAAGTTTTGGGAACTCCAGGGAAAACGCACAGGGCTGGGACCTGCATGTGAGTCTTGAGCACTCAGTGCTGCTTGTCCCCCAGCTCACTGCTTCCGTTCTTATCTGCCCAAGTCTCATCCTGGCTCCCAGTACAACAAATTGTCCTTTGATGCAGCTTTGGATTACATTTCTTGCCTCTTTTCCAGAGTTATTTCCTCTGGGATTTCCCAGCAAAGCACTTCAGCAGAGAGGAGTGGGAGTGAGGAAAGGAAGTACAAGCAAGGTTCCAGTATACAGCCTTGAGAGCTACAGAGGTGTTTGAGAGTGGGGTGGGATGATCTGTTTTATCGTGACCCCATAGGGTGCATCAAAATAACTCTTCACTGAAATCCATGGAGAGAGGTGTGAAGTTTAGTGTGGAAATACTTCCTGTTGGTGTCCCTGGATCTGACTCCCTCCCTCCTTCTCACCCACCACCACAGACTTCCTGTGATCCCTGGAGAACCCACATCTCTAGCCCAAAGAGAGCATTATTTTAACTTGGCACTTAGCCCCCAGGACTCAGAGTGTTATTTATACTGGCAATGGTGGGAAGAGGGAAAGAAATAGTGCACTTGCTGGTTTTTACAGTGCCTGTCATGTTTATCATCTTTGAAGTTCTCTGGAAACAGACTTCGGGAAAGACAAGCAGGAAGTAAATCTCTTTCTTCTCTAGGGAGGCTGTTTGGATTGTGAGAGATTTCCATGGCTACATTCAGAAGGAACTTTTTTAATGGTAGGCAGGGGAATTTTAAAGCCTAAGCATAGATTTCAGGGGTATCATCAACAAATAGTGGTTTATCTCGTGGGTGCAGTGCCCTTTGGGGGGAACTTTGGGCTATTGATAATGAAAAAGCATCAGTCATCTTTTATAGCAGTGTTTGACAGTTGCTTAACTGTGGTGTGAGAAACTGCATGAGAAACCAGGCACGTTCAACTAGACTTGTGCCTTTCAGGGCTTGTGGAATGAAGCCTAAAAGGAAAAGTCTTGAGGGTGTTTTGTCTTGGACTTCTGTTGGGGAGATTCTCGAGTGCCTGTGCTTGGACACCACGAAGCCAGCATCCTTGGAGAGCTTATATCCCAGCTTCTTGAGCAACTGGCCACTCCCAGGGGGCTGCATGTACACAATGAGGAACTATTGCCTTCAAGTCTCAGGCTACATCCCAGCCCTGCCTCTTTGTACAACTCTGGATGTGTGCCCTTTGTTTGGCTAATGAAGCTTTGAAAGCCCAAGCATGCTCGTAGTGCTCATAAAATACTTGTTATTCCATAAGAACCAAAAAGAGCAATGCAATTAGGAAAGTAAGCTTGGAAATGCAAAGTAATTCCATGGGAGAAATGTTGCAGGGAATTAGACTTGACTTTCTGGTAAGTGACTACACCTTTGAAGGGATCATAATCTCTTTTCATGAACATCATGTCTATACCCTGATGATACCATATGTGCATATGTAGACACAGGGGCAGGCATACATGTGGGTTTAAGCATGTGGCAATGCATATGCAGTATATGCAGCTGATAGGCAACACCATGAGCTTGTGCATGTAAAGAAATATTCCTGGTCATAATACAGCACAATACTGCCCATGTGTGTAAGTGGTTATGCACAAACATGACAGAAGCTTGAAAATGATAGAGAAATAGGTAGTAACTCCCATGCTCTACTTCCATTTTCTGCAGTTACATAGTATGCTATAGCCAAAAACGCAGTTTTGCTGGGATTTTCCATCAGCACCCCTCTACCCTAGCATTTGGGGTTTATTTTACTTAGGTTTTGTATGTCACACCTATGATAATGCCTTTAATCAACATCTAAAAGAAGCCTATCAATGTAATGGACAAATAACTAAGCGTCTAAGATCTAACTGGTGCACGTCTAGATAAGCACATCTCCCAGAGGCATGCTTTTGAGAGGCGTCAGCTGGCATTGCCCTGTGGCCCAGCAGTGAAAATGGATCTCTTCCAGTAATGTTCCTGCAGAGTTTTTGTACTGGAAAATCATGTCCTTGGTTGCAGGCTCGTCTGTTAAACACACCCCACCTTGACGTCACGCCTCCCGCGCCAAGCTGTGGCCCATCTTTTCCTGCTAGAACACGTAATTGGGCTGGGGAGCAAAGAACAATCGTGGGATACAAAACCAACTCTCCATGGGACTCTCTACAAAGGTTTTCCACAGTGGGAGCTGGCCACATTCCCCTGAGCTGCACAGATGCTTGAAAAGGAGGCTGGAATTTCCATGGCAACAGGCTGCATTCTGCTGACTCCGGTGGTCTGTCACTCTCTGGATATGTCTGTCACCCCTGGTGCTCTGAGTTTCAAGGCCAACCATCTGTGATGGACACAGATTGAAGTGAGGTTGTGCTGGGGTCAGACATCCTGGTCAAGGGAATGTACTGCAAATGCCCTCAGGGAGAGGCACTGTGAAGTTAAGATGATTCAGGCATATCCTCTGGTCTGGCTCAGGCATCAGCTACACCAGGATCATGCTAGTTGAGCTGTTGTCAGGCTACTAGGACGCTCAAAGGCATCATGTCAGAATCTGATTGTGTCCTTGTCTAGTTCCCCTCATCTGAAGAGCTCAGTTTTTTATGTGTGTCAGTGTCTCTGTGAGGCAGTCACAGTGGGGAAACTGAGGCAGCCCTGGAAGTAGCTAGATATACAGAGAATGCTAGTCCCAGAGCTAGGAACAGGATCAAGAAGTCCTCACTTCCTCTGTTCCTCCAACTCCTTGTGAGGAACTGTCACCTCTCATGGAACTTGCAAAGTAGGAGGATATTCCTGGTTATTTCTTGAATCGCTTCTTAGAAGAAAAAGCATTTAACGTGCCCATACTCAAAATAATAGGTAAAAATGTTATAGTGGAACAGAAGACAGTGACTATGGACAACTCTGAGGAAAGGGAATTGTGTGCTAAGAGATAAGGGTGGCGGGGGTTGAGGAGTTTTCTGTTTCTGGGTGGGATTGAAGCAGAGGAGGAGGGCAAGGTGCATTAATGGTGAAGTGAGGCTGAGTGCAACCTCAGAGGGATAGGAAAGGCTCTGTCTGTCTTCAGAGTTCAGTGCAGGCTCACATTTTGTTTCCCATGATCCATGTATTTCCCCTGAGCTGCAGGAAAAACATGGGTTATGGATTACAAGAGAGTGTTTGCTGGGAGGGCTGTGCATGACTGGGGCCAGAACATGGGGCATGGAGCAGAGGGCAGAGATCTTTCAGGTCTTTGCCAAGCTGCCTGGAAATGTCTTCTTTTGCCATGGGTAGGAGAAGCCTGGTTTTCTGTTATCACACAAAGCCACCTCAGAACAGGGGCACTACCTGTGGTGAGCTGAGGGAGAGGGATAGTGTGGTCGTATTCCATCATGTGGGAATATTGGTGTGGCTGTGCTGCAAAATAGAGCGGGCTGGCAGGCAGAGCACTAGTCTCACTACCTACACTAAGGGGAAAAAACATATCTTGGTCTCCTCAGGACACCACTTATGCTGTGAAAGAGATATCCAATGAAGACATCACTTCTGTGTGCCAATGGGAGAGGAGTGGGATGGAGAGAGCTGCATCCCCTTTGAGAACTGAGTTATCCTTAGGGAAATGGCATGCAGGGGAGGCTGAGCATGTGTAAGCTGGCAGACAGCGTTTGCCTCCACTGAGCAAGTGTGTTTCTCTCTAGAGCTCTCAGCAATGTTTATGGCTGAGCAAGGGTGTAAATCTCATTGGATTCAAGTCCTTGGTGGATAATTATTCCCTCTTTCTCCCACCCCCACTCCCCATGCCCTCCTGCCAGATATGAGACACTGCTCACAGACTATAAATGGATGCAGTGCTATGCTTAATGTGGAGAGACACCTTCTAATCAGGTGAAACACAGAGTGGGAGGTGAGGCACAGGGTGGGAGGCAACTTGCCAGTTCCTGCTCCTTCTCACATGCAGTCGGTCCCTGAGCCTCCCATCACACTCAGCTCTGGGAAGCTCATTTCTTCTATTTCCCCTTAAAATGACTTGTAGCCCATAAAGCCTGGAGCAGGGCAGCTGCGTGCTCAGAATCCTCAAGGTGCTGTCCCTACCAGGAGAAGGTGGCAGGATGCAGGGAGGGAGCCCTGTGACTCTAATTCCACATCAGGCCTCTGATTTGGCTCTTGCGGCTTATGAGGCTATCAAAGCCTCTCACTTAATTACAGCCACAGCAATCAATCTCTCTTCCTGTTCATTATGCTTCCAGCTAGGGTTAGAAGGATTTTCATTCCTGAGGCCTCAGGAGAATGTTCAGCTTAGAAGGAATCACAGCCAACCACAGTGACTGGTAGGGGT
>NW_009916183.1:45136-49187 GCF_000696875.1 Nestor notabilis | reverse complement strand
CATTCCTGCCCCATGGCTGGAGAAAGGAGGTGCAGCAGTAAAGCCTGGGGCATTTGGCACTGTTAAGATTTGGTTCTGCTTTGCCTGATGAAGGCCCGTTGAAGCATACAGGGATTTGCATTACCTGGCTGTGACCAGCTGAGTTACTAGAGCCCTTGCACAGTGGCAGTGAGTTGTTCCAAGGCATTATGACTGGGCTGAGTAGAACGTAGCAAGTCATTATGGCATTATCTCTTCATTACATGCAAAGTGCTGCTGGAGCTCTGGGAGGAGCACAGGGACAAAGATGGAGAGGAGGGAAGAGGCTCATTAGCTGCTCGGAGGAATCGGCTGAACATCTCTTTTTCTCAGGCAGAGGCTCTGCAGAGGACAAGTCTATTAGAAACTAGGGCTTGGCTCAAGGACAGCTCTGTATATCAGTATCTACCTGTGCTAATACACAAGAAGAGTGCATCATCTACATATACCGTTACGCTGGATCAACTAACACACGTTCAATGCACAGCTTGGATACTTCCATAATACAAGAACAAGCATCTTCAGTTCCATCATCGTCCACTTAAATTTAGAAATACATGAACCAAAACATGCTCTTGCATCTACAGGCATGTTCATCTGCTTCATAGGAACTGCTTACACCGTGTCCAACACAGTTACATCTAACAATCTCACACGTGCTTACCCTCCCACCACAGAGCATGCACAGTAACTGCACCAAGCCCGCTCCCTGTGGACAGAGAAGTGTCTCCCTGTATTCATTCCTCTGTGCTCACACTGTGCACTCCAGTGCATTCTGTCCCTTCAGCTGTGAAATCTACTCCTACTCAGATGCATTCACCACCCCAAGTATATTCTTGCTTTTCCCTTCCTTCCAGTTTTTCTTTATCCTGGTTTCCATGAATTTTGCTGGCATGCACTGGGGCTTCCATACATTTCCCCACAATCACGCCCTGTCAGAACTGGCTGGAGCTCTTGCAGCAAACATGAGGATGGGCAGAGTGAGCAGGCACCATGGCCAGGTGAGCTTCCTGGCGTGAGGCCTCCTTCCATGGGGCCAGGAAGCATCGCAGCTTGCATGTTACTCTGGATGAAGCATGGGAACCAGACTCCTGGTGGTCTCTTAGCTCAGCCACCGGCTGCTGGACTGTGTCTGCAGTGGCTTTGCAGCATTCCTTATCCCTGCTGCTCTCCCTCTTCGGACATGGCTCAGGAGGCCATTAACTTGTTTACTCCATGCTGGCCACAGCCTCGCAGACTTCTTGTTGGACAATAGATCAACAAAAAGCGTTTGGCAAGATTTATGGAGCTGTTGCTGCCAACTGTGGGCTGTGGAAAGTAAAAAATGTCCTTTCTGAGGTAATAAAATATAAAATGGGACCCAATTTCTCTCCTGGGTAGGAATCATTCTGTTTGACAATGCTGTAAAACACACGGTGCTACAGCACGGGGGTGAGAGCCAGAGTACACACTGCCTGCAGAAACCTCATTCATTGTAAAGCTGGGATGTGGGGTTCATTGGGAACAAGACAGGAAGGGGCTTGGGTGGAGAGAGTTTCCTTTCAGCTCTTTCTCATCTCTGAAAGAGCCAGAAATCCCTGTATGAGCTTGGCACAGATTCTCTAAAACTGGTTTCAAATTCATTCAGTTAAATGGGAGAGAGTACTCTGGGTATGTACAGCAGGGTGGGTTTGCTCCTGGATGAAATCACTTCAGTTGGCTCACAGAATGATTACACTGACAGAGTTACATGAAGAAGCTTTCATTAGTTAAACTGTACCCATTAGACACTGGGCCACATAGACCTGAATCCTTCTCTTTGTGCCAGAGACTCTGGGCTTTGCATGAAGACTTTGTTCAAAGACTTTGTACAGAGGAGAAAATAAGTAATAGCTCTCAGCAGATTAATTTCCACTTGTGTGTCTGCCTGTTTATCCTTCTTTTTGTCTATACCTGTTATTGTGCTGGTCTGTATATAAAGTGTGTCTCTGGCAATGTTACTGCAGTGAAATGCTAGCTACAACATTTTGATTTAAGTTACACTGTGCTGGGGAAGATCTATATTCCTATAATCTATCTGAGGCTTGGGAAAGAGGAGGTGTTATGTTGGGCAGGAATAGAAAATGAAGGCGAGATGAGAGAGATGTAGCTGTAGGGCTCAGCTGTTCCCCTGGGTGTGGATGGGAAAGAGATGTTCACGCCAGAAATATAGTGCAAACTGCATTGTCTCATCCCCTCTGCACTGTGTTCTGAAGAGCATGTGTGCTCAGCACAGTTGTGTCAGCCTGGTGGGAGATGCATCTTCACTGGGTCTTTTAACTTCATGTCAACATTTCCAATTCTTAATAAAATCAGATTGCCTCAGGACTGCAAACTCTTGATGTTCAGTTCTAGGAGGGCAATAATGAAAAGAGAGCCCTCTGAGAGGAAGGAAAAGTACACTGGGCAAGTCTGGGATGCCTGTCCTTTCCTTCAGGCTGACTTCGCCTGGAAATACACTCTGTTCTTGCTTTGTGAGCACTAACCCCTGGCTCTGCAGTAGTAGTGGTGTCCCAACAGTCTTGTGTTTGAGCTTGATGCTAGATGACCTGTGGTAGACAGGCAATTATGTTATAAAGGGATCTATAGGAAACATGAGGTGGACCTGTCCTTCATTCTGCATATCTCAAGATATTCAGTGTAAATGCAAAAGACAGTGAGATCACCTTAAGCCAAGAAATGAGGTGGTTTGGGCTTACCAAGAGCATACAAGCAGAAGACAGAGCCCTCCCAGAGGTGGTTACTTTGACTGCATTTGTAGATGCAGGTGTGTATCCGAGTTGGGGCACTTTACCCACTGGCAGCTGCCGATAGCACAGTAGCAAAATTCTGACCAAGTGCTATTTAGGATTAATAACTTTTGGCCATCTAGTTGTGGTAACCAGATTCTGTTGATCCTCAGCAGTACCTGCTAAAGCCCAGAATGAGTGGTGGGCTTTGCCAGAGGGCCTTGGCTGGGTCTAGCAAAGCCCACCAATGCTTAGTGCGCACTCTGGAAGGCAGCAGGTCCCTTGCAGGGTTCTGACAATGCCCACCAAAGCCCACTGGGCATTCTGGAAGTCAGCAAGAGCCCCCTGGCAGGGCCTGATGCAACAGGACCTGTCCCCACTGGCTCTAAAGCACCACAACTGTTCCACACAGCAGCTTTTACAGAATAGGTAAGTTTAATATGTAAGGCACTTTTAATGTCAGACAAAGGCAGTGGTGTTATGATGTGTGAAAGACAACACACAGAGCCCTTAAAAACAAAGGAAAAAGATATGAACACATTGGGGGCAGCAGTTTCTTGTTTGGACAACAAGTTTTTCTAATAAAGAACCTCTCTTTTATTTCCCTTGCTTTTCCTTATCATTTCCCAACATTGTATCTTCCTCTTCTATCAGGAACCTGCTCTGGGGTTTATTCTTTACTATGCAAGCTTGTCATGTCTGTGTTTAATGAAGTTTAATTATCTTCTGAAATTCAATGAATAATTATAAATCTCTTCAACATGCAATCACAAGCACTTCATGGTTCATTAACAGTGGAAAATCAATTGTAATTCACGTAATCCCTCTCTTCTGACCAGCCATATGCTTGTCCCCCCTGTGCACCCTGTTGTTCCTCCCCCACTTCAGCATTGGGGAATACATTAATCTCTTTTTCCTATGAAACAAGTTAGAGTTAAGGGTAGGGGCAAAGAGCTGGAGAATGCAGGAAGTAGGAACTATAGCCTAGACAGAGAGGTTAGATAAGCCTACAAGTGAGTTCTGTCTCGTGTTCTTTGGGGGTGTCATGATCTCTGGATTGCCAGTTTCCTCAGTTTGGAGACACCTGCAAGAGTGCAGTGACCTCCCTTTGGGAATAGCCATTAGCTGTACACATCTTGCCTTCCTCTTGATCTGGTCTTCAGTTTGAACTCATAGAATTGTTCAGCCTGGTTTGTGTTGGAAGGGACTTAAAGCTCACGCAGTTCCAGCCCCCTGCCACGAGCAGGGACACCTTCCACTAGAGCAGGTTGCTCCAAGCCCCTGTG
>NW_009916183.1:31932-44945 GCF_000696875.1 Nestor notabilis | reverse complement strand
AGCCCCTTTAGGCCCTGGAGCTGCTCTAAGGTGTCCCCTTCAGGAGCCTTCTCTTCTCCAGCTGCCCCGGCCGACATCTCTCACCCTGGCTCCAGAGCAGAGATGCTCCATCCCTCGCAGCAGCTCCGGGGCCTCCTCTGACCTCGCTCCAGCACCTCCACGTCCCTCTTGTGCTGTTCCCCAGAGCTGGATCAGGGCTGCAGGGGAGGGTCTCCCCAGAGCACAGCAGAGGGGCAGGATCCCCTCCCTGAGCTGCTGCTCACGCTCTGGGGTGCAGCCCAGCACACAGTTTCATATTGGCTGGCAGCACAACTGTAACTCGTGTTACAATTTCCCCTGTTGAAATTCTCCTGGGATCAGTGAGCCTTTGCACTGTTTGAAAAGTAAGGACTGAGAGGGGGGTTTTTGTTGGGACTTAAAAAGCTGGAGGTGTCAGCCCTGGCCCAGGAAGCTATTCGGCGCTATCTTTAACTTTCTAAATGGCAGGAAGCCTGCGAATCCAGGGCACAATGATCCTGGAGTGACCTTTCTAATTGAAACTCTTTAACCTTTCTGCACATTTATAGCTACAATTTTTTCCTGAATGCAGAGAAGATGGTTGTTTTTTAATTTTCTTATAAAGGTTAAAAGATTGAAAAATAAAAGAGAAAGTGAGACAAAGAAAGAAGGATGGAAGTTAATGCAGTTGAGTTGCAGTTTCCATCAGCCTCAGGAGAGCTCTGCAAGGAAGATGACATTTCCATACAATTGACATTTCCCAGCTGGAGCAGTCCTCTGATTTGCAGCTGCTTGTGTGTGAAGACCATCATGAAGAGGATCATTTAGTTCTTCATATTCATCAAATGGGATTTAATTTTCCCCTATCCCCACATACCCCACATCTTCTTTCCAGAACTGGCACAAGCTGCACAGTCTGCCCTTCCTTCACCTTTTGTAGGGGTGATATTTGCCAGAGTCTTGCAGAAGTGAGAACTTGGTTTTTACTGGAAATAGGGATGGGATGGGAACAATGGTTCTCATGATTTCAGCTGCCAATTTTGGAAGTGAGTTTCTCTGTAGTTTCCCATGTATTTGTATGTTTGCATGTTTGTGTGTGCATCTCTTCTTGGCAAAAGTTTCTGTAGGGCACTACATACATACACAAAGCACAGCTTTGTGGCTTTCAGGGTCTTCAGGCTCATACATAGACTTCCATCACCCTTACACACTAGTCTTTACACACATGGGTGATACTTCCTGTGGGCACAGGTTGCTGTAGAATAGAGCAGCTTTTCTTCCAGATTGCAGCTTCTCCAGAGTGCATCTATCAAACTGGAGATGTATGCTCCATGACACTCTATCACTTTGAATCTGCTTAATTCAATTTGGATGAGGAGGATATGCATCTTCAGCTGAATTATTCCTCTTCAATAAATATGTTGCTGCAGTAATCAATTGGCACGTAATTAACAAACAATAACTATCTTATTAAATCTAAATGACATGCAAATGCAATTCAGATTCATTTAGATCCCCAGCAATGAGTTCCTTTGCTTCCCCTTCAGCCACTGCTGCTCGTGAGCAAGAGCTGCTGCCACATGCAGTAATTGGCACGCTGCCTTCTAGGGCAGTGTTGAACCAATGTTTCATACAGGCCTTGTGCTTGCGTGGCAAGTCACTATGGGCAAGGCTGGATCAATTCACTCAGCAGCTGTAAGCCACAAGGCATAGTGCTTTCATTAACCCTCTAATCCTGATTCTTTCCCATAGGGACACTTCAGACAGCAGAGATCAAGGCCAGCCCTTTCTTTCACTCCTTGTCACCAGTGCTGCAGCTTGTCTGTGCCCCAAACCATGGCTGTTCTCTCAGTCCCTCTAATCAGCACTTTGCTACCTCTCCTAGCTGGTGTGCAGTGAAAGCACTTCCCGAGGCTGAAGCCACAGCTGCTGTCTGCGTGCTGAGTGCTTGCCCTGTCGGTCCCCTGACCCTTATCACAGCTGCTCCCTTCCTGCCTCTCCAAACTGGGCTCTCTGAACGCTGCTGCTTACTGAGCATGAGGGGGGATTAATGCAGTTCCTGGCTGGGAGCTGTTGTGTTGCTGGGAGCCCTGACGGATGGATGAGAGTCAACTAGAAACCCCAGCAACTTGGTGGAACAGGCTTTGCTGGCGATCAGATGTTGTCCTGGTCAAATCTGAATTCAGGGGTTTGCCAGCTGAGCATGGCGAGATAGGATTTTGAATTGGATGACACAGATCAGAGGCAATACCTAAGTCTCAGTTGTCCTAAATTGCCATGTGACATTGGAATACTTATAACACACAGTTTCAGCTGAGAAATGGTTGTGTTCAGTGGTAAATGAGCTGATCTTTACCTGGTGTCATCCAGGGCATTGGAGCAATGCTCGAGGCACTTGAGTTTCTTTCTGCTTTGGCCAGTAATCTGCTTTAATACCTTAAGTCAGTCATTTAATCTCTCTGTGCTTTCATTTTCCTGTGTATAAAATGGCTATAATGACAGATACTTTCTGCATAAAAAAGCTTCCCCATCTTTTGCTAAAAAGAGCTGTGCCAGACTAGATGTTTGCTTTAATATCCTCTAGTTTGATGTTTTGCTAAAATAAAAGACCCTGCAGATGAGATGATTAGATACAAGTTTGATAAGTGTTGACAGATTGTTATTAGCAAGAAAGGCACTGGAAAGGATTCCTTGCAGATTTGGACCATCATGGACAAATTCTTTCCTATAAATGTACTTCCCCGAATCTTCCTTGAGCACAGGTTACCTTCTGACCCTGCCTACACTGAGGGAATTGATGACTGACAAAGAACTTGGTTACTGAGGAGAGATGCTGCAGATAGGAATGGTGTGCTGGTAGATAGTGTGCTTCAGTTACAGAGAGCAACAGATCTGATGAGTGCTAATCCCGTTGTTTTAAATGTGTCTGCAAAAGAAAGCTACCCCTGTAAAACTCAGCTGCTGATGCACTTCTTTCAGAGCAGAGATCCACATTCAGGGAACGACAGACACACTTCGGCATCTTTTAGAGAAGAAGTGCCAAGCAAAATGGAAACTTCTCCCTTTTTATTTCCAGCCTTGGATCTCCAGGCCATATTCACACAGCTTTTAACTAATTGCTGATTCAGCTCCTGGCATCTTGCAGATGCAGGGAAAGGCAGCCCAAGAGCACATCTCAGATGTGTCTCAATTCCTCATGCTGATTTAGGCCTGATCTCAACCCAGAGATGCTGAACAGGAGTTTAGCATTGGCTTCAGCAGGGGCAAGCCCTTTACAGAAGGTTGTGGTTACTGTGCAGTGGTGGAAAGGGTCACTTACAGGGCCAGAATGTTGCAGTGGCGATGTCTCAGAAATAAATCTGTGTGTGCTCAGATGCAGAATACACAGAGCTCAGCATTCAGAATCCACCAGATCTATTGTGTATAGCCTATGATGAATATAAACTGGCAACGGGCCATTAATGTGTAGACTTACAGCTGCTGAGGATCTGGTCTAGGGTGATAAACTGGAAAAATATATACATTTGTCCTTTCTGAGATGCTCTGTGTTTGTAGAAAATCTAGCAATTGCCCAGATTGAGCTCTGGCTGTTGGAAGGGTCTGTATGAAACTGAGGGAGTGATTTCATACCCTGTCATAGTGGTCCAGGCTCATTACTGATTGCAGTGTGATGTCTACTGCATGCCAAGAATCTTGTTTACTTTTTTTTAGCAGTTTTAATCTCAACACTTCAATGCATTTGCAAGTTGTATGGGAGATGGAAGGAGGAGGAAGCCACAGGAGACTCTGACGGGAAAAGAACTAGCTTATGCATTTAAAAGTAGAAAACAATTGCCAGTATAACATGCAAGGGGCCAAATGCAGGGTCTGCCCAAAAACATTAGAACAGTCCAGGGCTGCAGAAGGGTTATAAACCACAGGTTTGTTTTGCACAATCCTGCAGTTGTCTACCATGCTACTGAGTGGGAAATTGCTGAGGACTTGTGTAGTGCTGGTTGCCATATCCTTGCTTCTGGCCATATCAGGAGTGGGTGTATTTTTCCATGTATGTGAGTAAAAAGAGAGAAGAAGGGATCACCTTCCTTTCCTGTAGCCCTGCACCCATTTCTTTATTGCTTTTTACCTGCTTTCACCGTTTTTAGCAGGGTTTGATAGGTGCAACACTGTCTCATTTCCAAGTGGTGACAGTTCACAACTGCTTTGCTCTGATATAAACTGGGATACAAGAAAAGGTGAAGAACAGAAAAACCTGTACCTGGTGGGAGTTTGCCCTACATGCTGGAAGGTCCCTGCACTGCAGGCTTTTGCCCTGCTCTTTTACAGGGAGAGGGATGACTTGTGTAAAGGGAGGGAGCTGCTGTTTAGGAATCATCTCTATTACAGAGCCATTAGATAGATGTTCCTGAAATAGCAACAGATCAATTGATTCATAAGTAATTAATGCATTCTCCCACCCTTGGGCAACACAGAGTCTGTAGCTCAGGAATTAGATACACAGCTCTGTTCAGCTGAGAAAACATTGGCACTTGGGTTCCTCATGGCCCTGCGCGTACTCCTGTTCTACTGCAGAGACCTTCCTTCTTGTGTTGGGAGCCCTGGCAATTATCTGCTGGGTGAAATGGAGCATCTCCTTCTGTAGTTGCTGGGGAATTCTGGTTGTAGCTGTTGTAAGTGAATGACATCACCTGCATGGCCCCCAAGATGCTGCAGCATGTTTGTCTGATAATGTCATTCTCAGTATTGTTGCCTGCAGCAGTGTGCAAAGAGCAAGAAATGCTTCTCATCAACCCCAGCATCACTGAGATCAGTCAGATCCCTTTGCGATGCTTTGTTAAAGGAACAAAGTCTGGTGCATCCATCTGTGGAGACTCTGGTGCACAGTATCAGAAATCAGGCTTGAGTTCTCCGTAGGTTTCTGTATGTCAGTGGAGCACCAGGACTCTGCACCTCTGTACCCAGGAGCAATTTTTCCCGGACTCTATCACTTCTGACATCAGAGTAAGAAAACATAAGGCTTTCTTTCCATTCCTGATCATAACCAGCCTGTTCATAGCAGTGGTCCTTGTATAGGAATTGACAAGCAGCAAAACCCAGGAAACCTGCAGTGTGGCCAGGTGGGTAGTGTGGTTCTTGGGAATTCTAATTGCGTTCTCTCTGCTGTCAGGGACAGTTGGTAAAATAGAAACAAAGACCTTCAAAAACTTAGGCTGAGTAGCTACAGCTTTCTGATCTTCTAACATACTGTAGATGCTCTGGTGCAGCCTGTCTGGGCATGCAGTAGGGGCTGAGCATTGGACAGAAAGGAACCAAGCTCCTCATATTTCTAAGGCTTAAAGGAATATGATTATTTGTATGTATTATTTGCAGCCATTACAAGCCCTCATTAGCAGCCTCCCAGGGGAACGTGCTAGCTGTGCATCCTGCTGGGCTTGAAAGCTACTGCCTGCATTCTGTGTATAAGTTGATGGTTTAATTAAACTGGCCCCTAATTATCTTAACTAGCTTTTAAATAATAACTTCCCACTGAACCATTCACATCAGCTGCTAGTGCTTCCCGTCTGCTTACATAGATCTGGCTGGTGCTGGCAAATGTGGCAATGGGATAGCAGGTAGGTTTGGGAAGGGGCTACTGTCCCTTTCATACACTGGGCTTTTGCTGTGTTTGCCTTCACGAGGATGAATTCAGTTCCAGGGTGGAATGAAGATAGCTATGCTCACAAGTGCTTCACTATTCATGTTCTGGGTGTGAGGAGGGGATTATATGCTCATGTTTCCACAGATTGCTCCATCTTCAGGCAGTCTGATCACTGGCCAAATGGCAAATGATTCTGTTCGTGTGTTCCCCCAGTTTGGACGAATTCTCAGTGCATAATTAATGGAGCTTGACCTTGGCTAGAGCAGGGGCAGCTCTTGGCACAGACACTGGCATTAATAATGTATAACAGTGGCTGCTGTAACTTGTAGAGGTCACTACACAAGCTCAATAGTTCACGGGCTTGCTGTGGACTGGAAGAAGGAGCAGCGTATCCAGAATTCCAGGCATCCCTCAGCATGCTGATGTTCTGCCTTCCATGGAGCACTGGGAGTTGTGCTGGGAGAAGACTAGTGCTGCTTGACTCTCTCCCCTTGCAGCCTTTCCCCTGCAATGAGCAACAAGATTTTGAGTGATGCTCTGTGGTGCTGGTCACACTCCTCCCCTCCACTGGCTTATACTGGGTTGAGAAGTGGACATGACATCTGACACAGTGTTACAGCAAATGTGTCTTTGGTTGATGGTGCATGTTGGGGCTTGGGGGTTTCTGTGTGTTACTGGGTTACTGCGTGCAGGACTAGGTGTGTATGTGGGGTTCACACACATGAGTGTGTGCCTGTATGTGCACTGCAGGCTATTCCTGTGTGACTTCTGCAGAGCATGGACATGAAGCCATATGTATGCATGGTGAGTATACACACTGTTAGCACAGGGGGATCAGATTTGATCCAGAGCTCCATAGTCATGTGCTATTTAAATGTTCTCTGCTGGATTGCATTCCCAAGGCTCTGATCTATGCATTATATCTCATGCAGATTGTCAGCCTGTTTTATTCCTTCTTGTTTAAAAACTCTACCACAAAATTGACAAAATATGGTGTGAATAAAAGTATCCCAGAGTAGGCAGGTGAATGCATGTAATCAATCCTTCATTCCTTGTGTCACCAATGCAAAACCATCCTACATGCCATCAGCTCCCATTTGGAGATGTGTGCTTTTATTACAATGTATATTTGAAAACAGCTAGAATTATGGTGCCAGCATGTGGCTAATTCAACTTCATGATGTTGATTCAATTAAGTCAGCAACTGGTGACTTGCTTTGGTTGCCAGACTGCATGTGTGTGTGAATAGCTTGTGACAGGTGCCACTGCAGCCACCTGCAGAGAGGGACACACATACTCTTCAGTCCTCCTTAGCATCATACAGGCTCCTGTCTAGGTTTTGGGGGTATAAATTTCCCAGGGCCTTTGAACATTTATGTTGGCCCAGGAGAAGAAAGTAATGGTGGGTGACATGCCAGAAGTGGGTGGCCTGGATACAGTCTGTCCTTTACCTTGCCATCAATCAGTGTTTTCTTCTGAGAACAGCGGAGCTGTTATGTTGGTATGTCCACCCATGTGCTCCATGTGTGCTGTAACACAGGGATCATTGAGCTAGGGATGGAGCAGCACAGATCTCTGTCACGTTTAAGTCAAAACCCCAAAGTGCTTTTAGAAGGGACAGCCCTGCAATGCCTGATGTTCCTTCTTTCTGTGGCTTTCTGTAGCTTTGTGGGATGAGCCAGGACCAAGAACACCAATGTGTCTGACCTGAGGCCAGCAGCCAATCTTGGGCAGTGATCACTGCTGGCCAACCAGAACCGTTCCCTGAAAGAGAAAGGCTTTCCCTTCATTGCTATTCCCCTGATTCCTCTGGCATTGCTCCAAAGATCTGTTGCCAGAGGATGCTGAGCAGAACGTATTCTTGGTGATAAGTGATTCTTCCCCCTTGAGGAATTTGCATTCAGCAATCCTCGTCTACTCTTATTAATTTCCATGTCACAAGGCAAAATAAAGGCCTTCATCTTCTGCACTGCCAAACAACAGAATTTTGCCTGCCTAATAGAAGA
Source organism: Nestor notabilis (assembly GCF_000696875.1). NCBI lineage: Eukaryota > Metazoa > Chordata > Aves > Psittaciformes > Psittacidae > Nestor > Nestor notabilis. Next base: position 37,307 of record NW_009916183.1, on the reverse strand, counting down.
AGCCTCCTTTTGCCATCATCACCATCTGTTTTCAAATAGACTGTCAGGAAATCAGGTTTGATTTGAGTTTAACAAAGAAGACTTGCTGTTTGCCTGTAAATCCTTTTCTCTTTGTAAAGGCAGCACTGTTTCACATCAGAATTGTGACAGGTTTAACCTCTGCAGATGTACTTTCATGCTTTACATCTTCTACGTAGTTTTTCTAACCTGTGGCTGTTAAATCTAAAGCTCTGGAAAGGGGGAACAGGAAGAAAAAGGCCATGTGTTTTGCAGGTAATGGCTAGTATGTATGTGCATGGTCTCCCTAGCCTTCTCCTTCAAATGCACTGACAGGGGCCTCCTTTGGTGGCCTTTGTCCAGCTTCCAGTCTCCTCCTGGATGCAATGGTAATTGCAGGTTTTAAGCAGCTTGCATGCACATCAAGAGCTGTAATTGTCAGTTAACATTTGCTACTGGAATAAAAATAAAGGTATAAAATACTAAAGCTGAGATAAGGAGCTGTTTGATATTGACTTTCAGTCCAGCGACTGGAAGAAGAACGTAAGTTTTTGTCATCTGAGCAAAGCCTTTATGCGCCAAAAGGCAGAGAAAAGCAGAGAGAGATAGAGATTGGTGGGTGGGCAGGAGGAGATTGGGGAGGATGCATAGAAATAGAGCGATGAAAGAGATGGTTTCCTGTGATTTCAGTTCTATATAAACAGACGTGAAGCTGCTCCTCCTAAGGGCACCTTCACAGTTCCAGAGCAGTGCAGATGTGAGCACTATGGCCCTTCAGCATTTTGCTGGCACCTAAGGAGAGCTTGCGGGGCTTGTTTAACAACACACACAGATGTCTGATGAGAGACCTACCGAGTTTTGCATGCAGGCAAGAAAAGGAATGGGATGAGCTTTGCTTCTGTGCGTCTTCACTAGAGCACACAGTGAGGTATGTCTTCTTTGACAGTGTCTTTTTGTCAAAGATATGAGGAAGCCTGAAGCTTTGATCTGTCCAGTGCTCGCCCTGGTGAACAGTCCTTACCGATCTCAATACGCAAAATACAGCCCAGACTTGGCAGAGTTGAGAACTGGGGTAAATTCTTTTGAGTCAGAAAAGTGAGACTCAAGCAGAAGTTTTCCACTGAAATTCGATAGAATCAGGGTTTCACTGTGACAATCTCTCTGAAAGGCAAACTTGAAGTGAACCCCAGGCCCTTGGGCTCTGTGCAGCAATGTTTGGCTGAAATGTTACACACTGTCCTACCCAGACTAGATTACTGCAGGGCTTTTAGAGCCATCCCTTTTTCCTTTGTGTCAAAATGCAACCTCATCAGTTTCAAGTATTTGTGCCAGTGGATTTGAAAGTGCAGTGTGGATTACATTGCACCATCAGCTGGGCCCCTTCCCTATACCTACCTATTTTAACTCTTGTTGTGGCTGGAAGCCAGAACATGCCAAAAGCCTCACTCATCTTGACCAAATCCTCACACTTGCCTTCCTTTTTCAGGGAGGCGAAGAGAACTGAATTATATTGTTCAACTTCTTTACCTTTATTCACCTGTTTTGAATGCCCCATCCCTGGTAGTGTTCAAGGCCAGGTTGGATACAGGGGCTGGGAGCAACCTGCTCTAGTGGAAGGTGTCCCTGCCCGTGGCAGGGGTTGGAGCTGGAGGAGCTTTTAAGGTCCCTTCCAACACAAACCAGTCTGGGATTCTATGATTTCAAACAAGCTGTGCTCTTTTTCTCTGTTAATCAGTTTGAGCTATTAACACCACAATACAGAAACAACGTGACTTTGTGCCTGGATAGGAGTCAGATTAATGAGTTCAGCGGAGCTATAACACAAATGAACTTTGCTGTGAGCACAAATCTTCTGAGAGCTCATGTAAGTGCTGCGTGTTATCTAGTGCTTTGCTACCCTGGAAGGATGGAGGTACAGAAGGCTCGCTGCACTTTGCTGTAATGGAGATGTGGGTCTTTGGGGATAGTTTGATCCCTTTACAGCTTTAATGTTAGAAGAACTTACCCATTTTGGCCTGTTACACTCATTGTAAAACTCAGCTTCATTGTTAAAAACTTGTAACTGGGAAAAAAAAACATGGAGAAAGGAAAAGATGGATTTTCTCAGTTACATTATTTTCTTTGAAAACAAACCATTTTCCAGTTGACAGGATTTATGCGGACACTCAATCTGGAACCAGTCGTAATCTCCCAGCACTGCAGAGTCCTAGTAGCTGGCTTGCTGCAATACCTACAGTTTATAGAATCGGTGCAGCCAATCTGGGACCCCCAGAGAATCGCATCACCCCAGCTCCTCCTGCTGAGAGAAGCAGCTTGCTGCTTTTTATGATGTTCTCCCACCCTTTCATCTTCCCTTGATTACTGTTTTCTTGAAATTAGCTCCTTAAAATTCTTCTAGCCCATCTCCTCGACCTCCCAGCTGACACATCCATCTTGCACATCTTCACACAGAGCATGGGAAGTGCTTCACATTTTGTTTGCTAATAAAGACCATGGAGGGATGTTAAATGAATAGAAACCACCTTACAAGAAGATGGGTTGAAAAAGATTATACAGCTGTATCTTTCTTTGATTCCTCAGCCCAACTCCCAGCCTGGCAATGCTTGAAAGCTTCCTAAGAAAAGGAAAGAACCATGTTCCTAAGAAAAATAAGAAATAGGGGTGGAAATAGAAGGCACTGTGGTTTAATGGTGAATGCACCAGCTGCCCACACTGCCACCAGCTCAGTGCTGTGGCTTCAAACCACGCAATGTCTTCATGTGGTTTTATTACTGTGTGTGAAAAAACAATGCCATATTGCCTTTTCCTTCCCTCTCGTGGTAATCCCCCCTCCAAGGTATTCCTGGTATTTATTCAGCGCATTTAGTAAATCCATAGCATACAGCCCTGCTTTAAAACCTGAACTACTGTGGAGATGATTGGGTAATGGCTTGCAGTTTGTTTAGCTTTTATTTAGGACTCCAGGGTGAAACATCTGGAAGCCGTTCCCTCTTGTCTCTTCATTCAGTTTATTTATTAAATATTTCTTTCTTTACTTCATTGTTTCAGATTTTCACTTCTCTCTCACATCTAGAGGAACCAAGAGAAAGGTTTAGTTCATTGGCTCCTGCATATGCTGTTTCTTGGTGAATTCCTCCTGGAAGTGCTGGGCTGCTTTGGTGCTTCATTGAGTCCCATTTCTGAGTTTCATATTTACTCCAGTAGCCAAAGGTGATTATTTATTCAGAAAAACAATCCCAAGCAGCTGAGGAGCTTTAGTTGTATTTTGCTTCTCAAATCTGCAGTTTGCTAAAACCCACTATCTGAGTATTTAAGAATCATTTCTTCCCCTCATGCATGCCTATTTATGAGAGGAAAAATAGACACTGATTGCATGCTGTAGCTGACGTGTTAAACAAATGCTCTGCAAGCCTCAGCCATACTGGAGCTTCCTGTATTGACCCCATATACTATTTCTCTGCACATAACAACTGCCAGAGTGGTCTATATTCACCCTTGGCATAAACTGGCATAGCAAGTGGTGCTAATTTACACCACTTAAAATGTATTTACCCTACTAGTAATGATGGGTTTAATCAGAACTCCTGATGCCACTAGCAGAGCAGATTGTAATGAGAGCAGGATGGGCTGGGATCAATAGCATTTTCATTTCCTTAGGCCTGCAGTCCTGCAGCAAGCATGTTTTTCCATTGTTATTCTCTCAGGACAATGGCTGGCAGCCAGAGTGGTTCCATGCACAGCGCTGAGCTCTCTGAGGCATTAACTTGTGTCTCTTGCTTACTGACAATGGCATGCAAGTCTCTGGTGGGACTGTCTAAATTCACTGCAGGCTTGAAAAATAGAGAAATTATTCCCCAAATACATTTTCCTAATCCAGAGTTAAAAAAAGAAAACAGATTCTGCCTTGTTCTAACAAAGTTTTGCCTTCCCCCCACCTCTGGGGAATCTGGCATTCTCATTATCACTGAAGTGATGGTAGCAGTCACAGCCACAAAGGGACTGAATGCATAGGACACACTCATATATTCTTACAGATGAGACAAATACGGAGAGAGCAGGCAGGGGGGAGTTGGCAGGGAAGATGCAATACTGCTATCCCCAGCTGCTGCAGATTGAACACTCATCTTTAGAAGATGTTTCCCAGACACAACTGGGGGGGGTAGTTAGATAACCCTGTGCAAAACGGCCTGGTAGGCAAGTGTAGGCAATTGTAGGCAAGGAGCTGAAGACGTAGTGTACTTCTGTCCATGGCTGGGAGTAAGCATGAAAAGTAACTGTTCTCCTTTCTACCACTGCAGCCATTTGCAGTCTAGTCTTCTATTCCATAAAAGTCTAAACAGAACTAAACTAATGAGAAGGAAGCTAATGAAAGTGCTGTTCATCCAAACGACTTTGGGCAGGATAAAGGGTTTGTCTAATCTGACATCTTGGGCTGACGTTATATCGCAGTGAAGCTAGCATCTGCATCTCATCTGGCTTTTCTAGGTAACAATAGCAGGTGGGCTGCAATGGGAATGCACTCATGGAAAGAGGCAGTGGGATGGATGTAAGCAGGGGTGAGCTGCATGCACCCAGGGCACGTGGAAAGCATGTGCAGCCCATACTGCAGTTTGTGCTTCTCTTGCTCGTGTGTGCTTGTTTGAAGCTGGCTTGGGTACCTAAACTGGCTTCGGTACTGCAGCCAGGCTCCAGCTGCATGGCAGGGGAAGGCAAACAGTTGCTAATACTCACTTTTACATGATAATGGCAAGTGGAATTCCACAACCATCACATCCAGTTGGAATAATGTCACAGCATAGTCAGGACTGTTTACATTTTCTGGGTTGCTTTTTCGTCAGGGGACCTGAACGCTCTGAATTGTGTAGCAATTATGGATGTAATAACTTGACAATGTTAAATATCATTAATGACTGATCTAAAGGAACTTGCAAATGATCATGTAGTAGTTACACAGTGTTTGCAGCATAAATACCAATTAACGTTGTAGCTGTAGTGCTTGTACTTGGGAGATTATATCAGGGAATCCCACAGGGTGGGAAGGAGTGTCGAATGATCTAACACAGGAGAAAAGGGTGATAACATGAAACTGATAATGCAGGAAAGTCTTGGTCTTCCTTATGATACATCTGCTAAAGCAATAGGGATTCTTAGGAGTCATGCAGAAGCTGAACAGCAGTATGTATGTCTCTGTACCTATGTCCATCCATCTGTCCCTACCAAATTAGGCAAGGTAAAGGAATTAGTATGGCATTAAGCTCAGGGAATTTTGCTTTAGCTTAAGATGCAACAGCTCTATTTTTGGAGTAAAAGGCTTGGGACTCTGGATTTTGCTCTCAGTGATTTATCCAGTAATTGTCTGCACCATGCAGCACATACAT
>NW_009916183.1:0-31901 GCF_000696875.1 Nestor notabilis | reverse complement strand
ATGCTCCAGTGCAAAGATACTTCTGGACTCCCTCCAGAGCCCACATTGAATCTAGTGAGTGTCTGTCACAGTCACTGTGACAAGCCGCAGTGCTCTGGGAGCACCAAAATGGTACACCAAGAGTTTCTATCTCTGTCTGCTGCACTAGTCATCCACTAGATGTTTGTCACTCCCATGAAAAGGGGAGGAAGCAGCCAGTTAGCCAGGGTTTGCTTCACAAGGAAGATGGGGAAGAAGAATTTGTATTGCATTGTAGACAGAAATTGCTGATGCTGTTTCTTTCCCCTTCCCTAAGCTGTAAATGAGACCTGGAGAGAGGGACAGAGAGGACAAGGAAAAAGAACTGATAAAATGCTGTACTGATCTTTAGTCAATAAACCTATTTCTACTTAGGAACTTCAGCAGCAGCAGGGTACAGTGTGTATTCTGTTGCAGGGTACTCATCCTGGTGGTAAGAAATCACGTATTAATAATATTTGCATCAGCATGAATGGGAAGTAATCCCAGTAAAATCATGGTGTTTATCCTGGATTTGTACCAGTATCAAAGAAAGCAAAATCTGTCTGATTTAAGTCAAGGGCTTTCTTTACTGTAGTGACTAAACCAGCCCTGCATTGCAGCTTCCCTTCCTGCAGGCTTAAGGATGCCCTGCTTCTCTCTAGTGCAGTTTGAGATCTCACTTCTTGGCCCAGTGGTAAACATTCTGTCCTTCCCTTCAGAGATCATGGCCTCTTTCCTGACTGGAATTTTTGATTTTATGGTCAGTCCTACTATATGCAGGAATAACTCCACCACAAGTGCTGGAGGAAACATCTTTTATGCCTGGCCTCATATCCCCATTTCCTGCTGGGGCCAGTAGTAATCAGGCATTTGTATTTGAAAGAAAGAAGTTGTAAAAGGAATAAACAAGTAGAAGTGTGGAGAGAGACTTGCGACGTGTGTGGAAGAGGCAGGAAGAAGAGAGGAGAGTTGCAGTGGAAAACTGAAGTGGCGGGGTTGGGGCATTGGATGATGCTTCTGTAGCTCTTCCATATCACTCCAGAAGAGGCCCAGTCCCAGAACTCCCACCTCAATGACTCTTGCACTAGAAATCTGCCTAGGAAATCCATCTCAGGAGAATACTGGCAGCAAAAGGCATGTTGTAGAGTGAAATCAAAAGACCTAGGTGGATAGCTGTGAATATCAAATGCACATAAGAGCTGGGGAAAGGCTTTAAATGTGGTGACTAGGACATGAGCATGGGAGAGCAGTACAAGGGAGAACAGCTCAGGAAACACTGTACTCTCTGATGTGTCAGTCTCAGGGAGGTGACAGCTGTCAAGGCAGATGACAGCCTGATGGATTGTCACATGCACTGACAGACAAATGAGTTCTAATTATTATGGAAGATTTTGGTTTAATGATGTGCTGCTTTTTTCCCCCTTTTCCAAAATCAGAGAGAGTTGGTCTGGATTCTGATCTCTGTTAGATGCTGCTTGTGGTTGCCACTGAAACCAAAAAGCCTTCAGAAGATGATTTGGCTCTTGCTTCATTGCTCTCACTGGAGTTGATCTTTTCTGAGTGAAGTCAGGAGGATTCTGCAGGCACAAATGCATGCAAGACAAGGGGATGGCACTCTTATGTGGCCTCAGCTTAGCGTAACCTTACAGTTTGGAGTTTTCTCCTTTCTCCTCCATGGACTTGAGGAGAGGTTGAACTGCAATGCTAACCACTAATTCAGAAGACATTACCTACACCTCTGCTTTAGTAAATCATTCAGTTCTGCACAAGGATTAAAAAAGCCTCTCTGCCAAAGCATTGCTGTTCCACTCAATGTGCTGGCTGACAGGCAGGGGCAAGCAGCCTTGGAAATGCACTGTTCATCATCAGACAGGCCAGGAGTGAGACACTTCCTATCCCCAGCAAATTCTGAAGCAGATTATCAGGACATCAGTGTTTTGTTGATGCTGTTGTGTCTTTTTCCCTGCCAGAGAAGTGATAGCAAGGGAGGGTCTGGTGATTACTTTGTTAGGAAGGGAGCAGGGCCATTCTCCATTGTTGTTTTATTATTATAAGCTCACTCAGTTTGTTCTTCCCATGTGTTTCTTTGCTTTGTGTGTGAATTCAACCCTCTAGAAGGCTCAGCAAACATTTCTGCACACCTGCAGAGTCACTTCACTGTGGACTGCTCCTTGATTAGGTCTGGGCTCTGTCCTGTGATTCAAGGTTTATTCCTGGCCTGCCATTCCGTGTTTGGCCCCTGCTTTCTCTGCAGACATCTCCAGACGCCACCTGCAGCTGTGGTTCCACAGTTACTGTACAGGATCAATACAATCCTGGTTCTTCTGGCAGGACAAATATGATTTTTGCACTCTGTTACACATGGCTGCATTTCTATTGGATAAGCCCATGAACTCAGCTCAGGCTTTAAGCCAGTTTACACTTTTATGTCAGATCACACGCTGCCTGTGGGATGACAAGCAATACCTGATCCAACATCAAGTTAGGTCAGGGCAGGCAGATAACGTACATGTTGTTTGGCAAGTGATGCTTTGTCCTCCCAGCTGGGGAGAACACAGAGCTTGAACAGAAAGGGATGAAGATACCTGGAAAGGGAGAGGGAAACAGGCTAAGTTGAAAAAAGAATGGCAGAAAGAACTAGAGACGGAAGAGCAAACAGGACTGAGTTCCCTTTAAGAAGCATACACAGCCCTCAGCTCCCAGTGACTGCGGCAAAGGTGGCTTTTACTGAGTATTTATATCACTTTTTATTACTCTCACTCCACAGTTACAGCCGGGATTAGGATGGAGGCAGGAAATCCTTAGGACCTCGCTGGATCTGACCCACAGTGAAAGAGAACAATAAGCCACAGTTCAGGCGTTGTGAAAGAGACAGAGACTGGGGGTAGGCAGGAAATCTACTCTTATCATTTATCATCCCTGCTCCATAGCCCCTTCCCAAACATAGCAAAGATCCCTTGTACTTTCCAAAGAGCAGGAAGCCATTTTACTGGAGGGGAAACAGAGGCAGGAAGAGAGGAAGGCTCTGTTTTCCAAACGATGCTGTCCACTTTGGATGACTCTCTTTCCTCCTAAAACATGCACCAGGATTACCTGAGATCCAGCAACAGAACCCAGGGGTTCTGTTCACATCCCAAAGCAGCTGAAGGCACAAAGGAAGGGAGGAATCTGCAGCTAGGGTGCCACCTGAAATAGTTAATGGAAGAAAACACTCACCTAACCCTTAATTATTTAGAACCAGAGTTAATTTTGCAGCTCCTCTGGAAGGTTTTGCTGGTCATTAGGGCACTGGCAATGAGTCTTTCCCAGCAATCCAGCTATCGATCAGTCTCTCTGAAGGGCTAATGTGTCACTGAGAGCTTGGAGATAGCTGTGTCTCAGGGCAGCAGCTGAGCAAGGCACAATATATCCATGCTTTTAAACTTTACTTTTCCTTCTTTCCTCCTCCTCCTCTCAGAGACATGATAAAGACACATAAACCCAAAAAGAAAGAATAGTGGCTTCATCCTACTGAGGGGCTGTATTTTGAGATTTTGGCTAGGTTTCATCTGACTTGAAGAAATTCTTTTAATCTTCTAAACCTTGGCTGGAGTAAATTGCCAAATCCCAGTAGGTTCCTTGGGATTTACAACAGATGCTGGATGAAGGATTTGTCTGTGGCCCACCAGACCTTCATGGCCATTCAGAGCTCTGCTGTCCCCGGAGGCATCGGGAAGCATTGGAGGAACCATCTTTAACCCCTCATTTATTGTGCAAAGGTCTGAGAAGGTGTAGGGATCACCTGATCCTACCCAGGGCGAAAGGATCATTTCTGATGGAAGGAGGTCCTGAACAGGGATACTCCAGCTTTCCTTGGAGAGGAAAGACCCCTGGAGGGACAGTGTAGCAGTATGCAGGAAAAGGAAATTAATTCTGGGCAACACACTGCAGTATTAGTTTGCATTAGGTCTCTACTTTCTTGCTTTCTCATCCTGTCCACACTTCTAACATCACACAAAGGTTTGGGAGTAGTGGGAATAGCTTATATGTTATTAATGCTTGTAACCAGTGGCTGGGCTAACCGAGCCATTACAAAGTCAGCTTCATTTCATGCCCTCTTTCCACTTTCTCTGCCTTCACTTTTCTGCTCTATTTGTCTGAAACGAATAGAGATGAAGTGAAATGACTTAAAGCCTCTCCTGTTTCAAGCTCAAGACGTAGAGGGAGAGTAGAATGTTACTTACTGTGTCTGGCTCAGGTTTTGGCTCTATTGCAAGCTTTTCCGTAGCAAGCACTAGCATGAAATGTTCCCTGAGAATTCCAGCAGTGCAGAAGACTACACAGGGAGTCCAGGTGTGGTAAGTGAATTAATACCTATGTGCTTCCTCTCTCAGACCCAGAGGGATCTTGGGAATGCAGCAGGATCCTTGCCCAGACTCGAGGGACTAAGAAAAGAGGCTATAAGGAAAAATAGGCAGTGGCATTCAACTGGATGAGGCTGTTTCCTCTGGGACCCAGCAATTGTAAGGTAGACACACAGCATCCACAACCCACCCTGCAAAGAGATGTTACAGCACTGCTGCTGTTGAAGCTTCTGCCTTGCCACGCTATGTAAAGAAGTTGGGAGCTCTGCCTGGAGTTAGCCAGCTGCAGGAAGCCACCACACACTGGGGTTGCATGAGGAACACCCACCAAGTATGTCTCCTTGTGCTCTTTGCTGGGTGAGAAATTGTTCTGGCTCTAAGTTTTAATCTTTCCCATAGAGAGGCTTCCAACTGGTAGAGCTTATTCTTCCTGCTTAGCTAAATGTGTTTTCAAACACCAGCCTGAAACTTAGTGGATGGTAATTACACTTTGACATTAATATTTAAACCACAAACACAGTTAGCACTCTAATACTGTCCCCAAAGGCTACTGCTTATTTAAGTCTCATCCTTATGAGACTTAATTATTGTCAGGGATGAATCCTAAAAGGCAAGAAATATTACAGCTCGAAGACTAAACATTCCCTTGATTATTACAGCTACAGGATTTGGGCATAGAGTATGGAAAGGACCTTTGCTATGATGGTAACACACTGCTACTAAAAATCTAGTGAGTTTTTCAGTCCTAAAGCCTGATTTAAACGGCTGCTGAGACTTCTTTGCACTTACAGAGGTCTCAGCATTCAGTTAGTTTAGCCAGAGAATAAGTTTGCAAAACTTAGATGTCATTTCCTGTTACACAGGTGGAGAAACAGCAGTGTTTCGAGGGCCTGACCCAAGGTACCCTCAGAACTCTGTAGTCTTAGCCTTTCCCTCTCTGGAATACATAGCTGAGGTGGTGAGAGTAGCAAGTGCCTGATGTTTCAAGCCTTCCACTTAACTATTCTTGAAGCTATTTCTTCAGTGTAACCTCTTTCAAGACCTTTTATAAGAAAGAACCCTGGGATCACACATTTTCAAACCAATTTGTGCAGCTGCAGTTACGTTAACAGGATACGAGGAGCTAGCTGACCATTTCAGATGCTCTTTGGTATTCTGAAACACACTTTATTGTTTGCAATACAATAGGGCAATCTGTTACAGCAACACCAGTAAAAAAGTGACTCCGGAAGCATAAAGAGACTGGGCTGTGCAGGGAGTTTGGCTAAACAACTCAGCCAAAAACAAGCCTGCGTGTCTCATGTCTCTGAGATAGCAGCTCCACACTGGAGCTCACTTCTACCAGTGAGCTGGAGCAGGGAGAAAGAATTCCTCATGTGTCCTTACGCTGACAGGCATCCCTGATGGATACCAGCCAGAAATAGGATGCCAACTGTTGTTGAGGTTATTGATAAAAGCTCGTGCTCCCAGGGTCATCACAGAGGATATATGAACTCAACCAAGTTCTGCCCTGAAAACCAGATAGTGTCAGAGGGTTTTCCCAATCAACAGTCAAGATTTCTTGTCTTTAGCAGGCTCCAGATCAAAGCTTGAACCAGAACCAAATCAGATGCAGGTTAGAGACTGTTTCCTGTTGTGCTGCATTAAAGGAGGAGTCAGTGTGGTTAGACTACTCCATAGCTGAAGTGTATCAGGATCAGGGCATATGTACAGAGGTGACTCTCTCTCCTTCAGTTCTTCAGCTGCATTTCATTGAGGATCTCCTGATTTTTGGTTTGAGTGCAAACAGATCATTAGCCGGAATTGCCAATTCCACCTGGCTTAGCACCAGCACTTGTAAACTGGCTTGTTTCCAGGCTTCAGAAGGGAAATCATGCATTTTCAGAGGTCTGATCACAACTGAAGCCAGGTTTAAATTTGCCACCTTCTGTCTGGAATTGGGTCTTGGATGATGTTGCATTGGACCCAAGCTTACTCCAAGATCTTGCATGTCTTGGCAAGCTTCTGGCTCAGCCTGGGATGAATTTCAAACCTGGGACTGTACCCTGAAGTATGAGAGCTTTCCTATTTTGAGGTGTCATTAGTTACATTTTGCATGGTTCTAATTAAAATCACAGCCAGGATGCTGAATTTTGGTTTTCCTCCTGCCTCCCTCCCTCTTTGTCTCAGCTTCTATTCTGTGCTGGCTCATTGGTAGCGATATTGGATGTGGTGAAAAACCCAGACGTCATGGAAGAAATCTTCTGATGTGTATCTTTAGATTAACTCCTAGTTTATTTACCAGTCTCAAAGCCTGTATCAAAGGGTGGTGCAGACTCTACTGTCTGTGTCCAAGGCAAGTTTGCTGCCATCTGCTCCCTCAGCCTAAAGTTAAGGAGTGCATGAACTTCCAGAGAGAGATTCATAACCTTCCACTGCCTGTGGGTGCTCTGAGCTGTTGATGTTTAAAGAGTAACCTCCAAAGATTGCTTAACCAACTGTGTTCCATTTTACTTAGCTAAACCCATCAGAAGGCTCCCATTATTCCCAAAAAGGCATTTCTGGGCTGTGATAGCTGTGTGATAGTAGATTAAATCCATCATTTGCGTTGATCAGGAAGCAGTGAACTCACTCCTACCATGCTGGCAGATGATTTAAAAATAACCAATACAGGTACACTGGATGTGAATTCTGTGTCCTCTGCACACACACGTGATGTGTGTAGGATGCTGGAGCACCAGAGTGGCTATTAGTATGTTGGTGACCCGAGGAGCAGTGGAACCAGGAGGATGTGAAGGACTCATACAAGGAGCAGGACCATAAGTCACACGTCCTATTCTGCTTCCACTTTAACCAGTGTGAAAAGCTTTTTCCATACTGCCACAGTCCTGCACTGATTTTCTCCATAGCCTTCTAGTAAAATTAGATTTGCCCTCCCTTCAAGTGTCTAATTGCTCTCTATTTAACATGCAAGTGTAATGTTTTAAATGAGAAGCCTTGATTTGTGGGAAGAGGCATTGACGTTCAATCTATATTTGAATTCATGGGCGAACAGCCTGTGGACTGAGATACAAGCTGACAGAGTCACTGAAGTCCCCATGGAGGCTGATGCTGAGAGCCTGAATCACTGGTGTGCTTACCCTGATAAATGGATGGTATAAATGTAGATTAACGCAGGGGTGACTCAGATACTTTGGCTTTAACACATCTTGTTTGGCTGGCGTAGAGGTGGGATGCACACTAACGTGCCTCCTTTGACTGTCCCAGCTTGGTTTGCCTTGGATCTCAGTTGGATGCTGACCTGAACCATTTCATGTACATCTTTCTCATTTTTAAACACTCATAATTTTGCAAGCAGTTCTTTGGGGCTTTAGCCATGTGACTTCCATTAAAGACAACAGCAGTCACATAGTACATTCTCATGTGCAGTTTATCCCAGAGCATCCTGGGATGCAGCTATCAGGAATCCTTCTGCTTTCTGGCAGTTGCCAATCAGGGAAGGGGGGGGAATTTCCCTGTTGTGTTGTCTGGTGAAATGTTATGCTGTGTAAAGTTGTTGAGCACCTGCTTCTTCACAAAGAGAGAAGGTTAAAACTGCTCCCTCATGCCCTGTAGATGCTGCTAAAAAGAGAAGGAGGGAGTTGGGGTCAGATGGGTAATTGCTAAAATGAGCAATGTGCTAAGTGTTCCCAATTTTTAGCAATGGAGCTTTGTGCACAGTGAGTATAACAGAATAAAAATATGAGGGAAAACAAGTTTTTGCTGTTGATGTTGTTGGAGCTGACATTCTCCTTGAGGGTGTGATGTTAAGCGCTAATGCAAAGGACTGTGCAGCAAAGCCCATTTGCTCTACACAATCTTTATTATGTGTAATACACAACTTTCAGAGCGTGGTCTGCTGGCCCCTTATTTGTTAAGCTGCATGTACCAGATGTCTGGGTAGCACTTTGCTAGAGTTTGAGATGCTTGTGGCTCAACAGTGTCTGATACAGGAGTGTAGATGATGGCAGAGCCTATAAAAGTGAAAGTGATGCAGTGCAGTTTTAAATCTCATTTTATAAGAGACATTTCGGAGGTGCAGAGGTTAGTTTTTTCCCTTGGATGAATGCACCTACTGCTTTAGAGAATATATTGAGCATTTTCCAAGACCCACTTCTCCCATACTACTTCTATAGGGGTGAGAGGTGCCCTGGGAATACTGCTGATCTGGCCAACTCAATGAAGGGGCCAATTCTGTCATAGCACCTGACTCTATTCAAGCAATTGAACATAAAATCTTATTGATGACTCTGTGAGAGAGTTGCCAAGAGATAATAAAGAATAAAAGTGGAGGAGTGTTCATCTGCAATTACCTTAGCTGCTTTTAGTAACAAAAGAAGGAATGATTTTGCATGCAAGTGAAGCTACACAGGGATTCATTCGGCTTACAGATTTCTTTTCTTGTGAGTTCTCTGTACATTTTTCATTTCAAAGTCTGTTTTTCTGCAAAGAGAGATTGACCATGACATAGAATGAGTACATGGTAGTTTTAGGAGTAGCCTGACATGGTTTGTTCATCCTTTGATTTCAAAAGCACATCAGATCGAACTCTCTCTCTAGTCCTTCTGCTGTAATTCTCTCCTTTTCTTGCCTTTTTCCCTCTTCTTGAAAATTACAATAGTAAAATTGCACAGGAGCTGAGATCTTCTTGGCTAAATTGTAGCACAGGAGTAAGCTTTCTGTGCCAAGACCTGAAAAAACCCATCCTCAGAGGATACAGGGAGTTAAGATGGAAGTGCTGAGACGACCTTAACTCTAGTGTCATCCACAGCAATGCTTTAATTTATCCAATCAATTCCAGGGCCCTTAGGCTGGGAAAGGGTAATGCTAGGGATATTAAATCTGTCCCTCTCTCCAATCTGTCACTGGTGTGTCAGAACGCATTGATTCTTCTAGTCCTGTTTTTATTAACTGTCTCCTCAGTGTGGCCTCTCAGTCTATCACACGCTAACCTGCAATTGCTTGCTGAGTGCAAGACCCCTGCAAAACCTCTGGATTCTCTGCTGACCCCATTCTTTAGCACTGTCAGTGCAGATGGAAAGACCTGCTATTACTGTGTCATTCATTCCCACATTCCTGGGAATTGCCATGGAAGGCCAGACTGGAAGTCTGTTTTGTCTTCTACTCTCTCATAGACTAGTGGCACAGTCATCAAAACAAGTTGTACAACTAACCATGGTGTAAATCCCATGGCATGAGGAAGGGGTGTTCCTCCCAGATCCCCACTGATGATGGTGTGTCCTGTAGGGTTGGAGCTGATCACCCTCGTGTTTTGTCTGCAGTTTAGTTTAACTGCACATCCCACTCCTGCAGGTGGCATTTTCAGCTTGCACTCTCTCGGGCCCTGGGGCAATTGCTGTCAGGCAAGTGGCTGCCTGGAGCAGTAAGAGGTTTAATAGCTGCTCACTGTGCATACAGCTCAGAGCTGCAGGGCAGGCACTTCCCAGTCTGACTCAAGTGTAAAAGCACCTAAGACTGGCCTGACTGTCCCTAATTAATTCTGACCTTGAGTATTATAAAAAGGACTGAACACATCCCTCCTGTAGCTTGCTTAGTATGGCTTCAAGTCCTTTTAAAATCTACTAGTAAGCATCCTGTGGATTAGTTTCTGAATGTACTAGTGGTTACTGCCACTAGATTTTAGATGTCCACTTCTGTGGC
This sequence comes from Nestor notabilis, assembly GCF_000696875.1. Taxonomy (NCBI): domain Eukaryota; kingdom Metazoa; phylum Chordata; class Aves; order Psittaciformes; family Psittacidae; genus Nestor; species Nestor notabilis. The sequence goes on along the minus strand of NW_009916183.1, from coordinate 21,879 downwards.
CAAAGTTGGCATACCTTTATGCCTCTGCATAATGAAGCACGTAGTCATGACTATTAAAGCTGGAAGCAACATTCTGATCACCCAGTCTGTCCTTCTGCCTGCCACAAGCTAAGGGCTCCAAGCCAGGAGCCTGTGTCCTCAGTTTGGGCTGACTCTTGTTAATTTTGGTTGTAGAAACTGCCAGAGCTGGAAAATCCACAAAGCATCTTCCATACCAGTTGAAATGAATCAGATTAATCAGCGAAGTAAATTGCCCAGGGAGCTCAGCAGAGTCCACGTGCAGCACACTCCACTATGAGTCCTACCTAACCATCACTGCCACGGCAGATTCATCTAGCCCTGTTACTCCCGTTTCAAGTTCCCATGATCACCTTTCCAGCTGCAGCATTCAAATCCACTGGCAGCTTGGAAAATGTCACCTTCTTGCTATTTCCTGCTTACATTATCCACAGCCCTAAAGCGCTTTAGAGATGGCCCCAGTAGTCTAAACAGTGCAAAGCTGGGTACTGGCAGTGGGCTGCTTTGGAAAACTATGGATTTTTACCATTAGTGAAAACCCCCTGTTGTAAAACGAGGTATTTTTCCCCTCTGTAGTCTGAGGAACTGAAACCTCTCTTTCTTGATTTATTTGCCCATAAAATTACAGGTGGTTTTGGCATCGCTTCTTTCCCTGTAGCGTGAGCAAATATTTAGCAGCAAATCCTCACCTTAATTCCATTAGTTATCTGCTAGGGCTGGAAGCCTCTGAAATAATGGCTGATTTTAACAGCAAAATAAGCTCCCAGCGCCTCCTCTTCTTTCAAAGGTGTTTTTCCCCTTTTACTTTGAATCTGGTTTTAATTCCCTCTCCTTCACTGTCCAAGGACTTTCAAGTTTCTTTATTCTCATCTGAGATGGAGAAGAATAGGGAATTGTGTTTCATTACCATGTGCAATACAGTCTGATCTGGGGTAAGCTTCTCACCCCACAAATAAACAATGAAATAAAGTCCCTAATTCATCCAAGTGATTTGTCATTTTAGTGCATAGTTATCACTGTGAAGATCAGATTGGGAAGAAAGAAGCCATCTTGCTTTCCTGCACACATCCTAGCATGCATAATATACCAAGTGAGGAAAGAAGTGGGGAAGAAACAGCTGACTAAAGTCTTTCTGAAATGATCCTATTCAAGATGCAGACTCTTATTAGCTGAAGTTCTTCCAGAGACCCCAAAGCAGCTGAGAAATCAAGATAGTTTTTTTCTAGAGAAGTCCCTGCTGCCTGGGATTCGTATGAATCTCACTTTGATAATATCTGTGATAGTTCTGCTGCCCCTTCCTTCCCTCCTGCTGCTGCAGCAGCGCTGGGGCTGAGAGGAAATCAGCAAACTAAAAAGACTCCCAATTGTTTCATTTAAAATGAAATATTCATGGTTATGGAGGATGGTGCTGAGTGTCCACATCCCCACTGGTTACTGATAGTAACACCTGTGTAATCACTGCAAAAGCAGAGCTGCCTGGGAAACAGAACTGAACAGCCAAGTAGGTGAAGGCCAACTCAGGGTAGTCTCCACTGGCTAATGGTGCCTTGAGGGAGACCACTGCAGGTCATGGGTTCCTCTCATTAGTCTGTAACTGGAACAGGAGAACTCCAGGTGACTGAAAAGGCCATTTCCCTTCTGATGCAATTTGACCATCACCTTTCCCTTCTTAGCCCTCCCCTCTGCTGTCATTCAGCCAGGGCTTACAGTGATGGGCTTTGGGAATAGTCTTGGTCTCTGAAAGCAATAATGTCCATGTCTTGGTCTGTCCAGGCCTGGAGCTGACCAAGTGGCTTTTCAAGTATTGTCCTCTGTGGACCCAGAAGACCTCCACATTCCTCACAGAGTAAAAGGGGCACCATCTGATCCACACTTTTACACGGGCATCACTGCCTGTTAATTTAGAGATTGCCTTGTCTGGGTATGCTGGTTGCACCCTCTTGCAGCCAAGAAACAAGACTTTAGTCTGATTGCCCTTCTGGTTGCTGGCAGGCTATCCTGAACAGTGATCCCAGAAGCCTCAAAAAGCTGAGCAGGGTAACATGTCAGATGGAAGCTCTCCATGACACCTCAGGGAAATAATGCATTTATTTTAATAGATCAAAGGCTGATCCATAGCTCTAGGCACGGAGGTGACTCTGTAGCACTCCTTTATCCAAATTAGAGCCCAGCATGACATTTAGTCATGAAGAAGGCACATGTGCAGCATAGACAAATCCTCTCTCCTGAGCAGCTGTTGAGAAGTTGTGGTGGTGTTTTTCATCAGTGGCAGAGATGTGTCTTGCTGCAGTGGATGGGATTGCACCCTGCCTGGCCATGTGTGTGCATTCCTATTGCATTCATGGCTCTTACCATGTGGGGCCTGGCACAACTCCTGTCTTCTCAGTGGCAAAACCTCACCTCGCTTCAGCGGAGCAGGAAGAGGCTCACACGGAGCAGACATCCTCGTGTGTCCCATCACTCTGCACAGTTTCAGTGGCGGTTGTGCCCCTTCCCAGCTGTGACTGCGCTGCAGGGAGCGGAGCAGCTCGCAGCACACACAGAGCAAGTCAGGGGAACCTCCACTCTCCAGTGATGCCTTTCAGCATCGCTCACCACCCCTGCGTGGATCCATCACTCTGGGCAGATTCAACACTTGTAGCAGCTTAAAATGGCAAAAATGTTCATTTTTCAAACTTGACTTGCAGGTTTTTTTCTGTTCATGCCTCTGCTTGTCCATAGTATCATAGAAAATGGTTTGGGTTGGAAAGGACCTTAAGATTATCTACTTCCAACCCCCTGCCATGGCCAGGGACACCTCAGGCTAGACCATGTCACCCAAGGCTCTGACCAACCTGGCCTTGAATTCCTTGTGCCTTTCAAGGAACATCCAGCCCCCCAGGCCAGAGGAAAACCCTGTCCTGCTGTACCCAACTAACTGGCTCAGAGGTGAGCTGGGTTTCCTGCTGGCTTATTCTCTGTATTTACAGGCATCTTTTAGGTAGGAATAGGAGGCTCTGCAAGGCACTGCCGGCTTTCCAAATAGGAAAGTTTGTGGCTATCATAGCACATCAATCTCTTGCACATAGCGTATCACTGTAAACAGGGAACACATTTCTCATCTAGTCCCTCTTCTGGGGCAAACAGGCAGATCAGAAGTTCCAGGAAAATGAAATACATCTTGCAGAGGCTGGATCAATGTGCTGGTTTATGGGGAAGAGTAGAGCACAGGCTGTGTGCAGGGGTGAAGGGGTGACAGCTGCTATCAAATCCTATCCAAATCCTGTTAAAAATGATGTGCTGAAGAGTTTGTGGGGAAGGCTCTGTGAGAAGAGGGATGAGGGATCCAGAGAAAGGGATGAATGTAGGTTTCATTGAGCAAGTTTTCTTATTATCGCTTCTGAGAGCAGCGTGTGATCTGTATGAAGATGTGGTAGATTGCTGTGTTAGTGAATTTTAAGTGGGAAAAATCACTTTTGTAGGAAAAGCTTGAAGACAGGATTTCAATCACCGTGAGCACAGAGAGCACAGGCATTTGCAGAGTGCTTGTAACTACTTAAATAGCCAGAGGAAGGAAAGGTGATCAGTCAGGACAGTAATCCCAGAGCTGGGAGAACTTGCTTTAAGAGTGCCATGGGAAAATCATTTAGAAGATCCCTCACAATAAGGAGGTGCTGTCTCTCATCTTCACTCCTAAATGTATTTGTTGGTCTGTCTCTTTTTTAATCTGAATCTCACTTTCCCATACATGTAAGAGGGAATATTTGCAGACAGCCTTTGGAGTCTAAATATATTATCCAGTACAGAGTACACAAGCATCCTGGTATGAAGGACTGACAGAACTGGGTGGACAAATCCATAAGCAGGTAGTGGTAGACAGACAGGTAGATAGATACAGGCAAGCAGACAGTCAAATGGGCCCCTATGTGCTGTATGGTTTGCTTCTGCAGCTTGTATCAGCTTATTGACTCACTGTTGCAAGTCAGGATCTGAATTTCTGCTCTCATCAGGAAATTAGTATGTGGTTTGGGGCCCAGTCATCAGCACACTGGCATTGAAGGGCTTGAGTGAAATCAGGTATTTGCCTGTTTGTGCTTGGTTGGAAACTCCTTCCAAACTTGGTGACTCTTAGCAAGTTAAACAGAGAATTGCAGCAACTCTTGCAATCAACTGATAGGAATGCAGATTTCTGAAGAAATACATTGCATGGGGAAATAGCACACCTCAGGTGGAAAAATACGGGTTAACATCTGTTTCTAGGCCTTGAAGTGAGACCAAAGATGGAAGAGAAGGGTCTAGTTCCCAGAAGTAACTTTGCAGGCACATCCACAGTCTAGAACATGTTCCTGATCGTCCCTCATCTGAGCAGTTGCAGCTCCAAGCTGAATTGCCTGGTTAGGTCATCTCTGCATCTCCTAATCATGTATGGCATTAAACACTTGTTCAATGAAATGCTTTTCTCCAGCACCAATTATTAAGCATGAAAAGTTGATATTGAGCGAGGCCATTGAGCCAAGACAATTCAATAACTAGCAGGGAGCAGAGATTATTTCAATAGAAGAAGTTCGCTTGAGCCAGATGGAGCTCCCAGGCTGCACTGAGACAATATGACACATGAAATTGGCCTCTGGCTTGTGTTGACAACTCTAACTGTGCTATTAAAAAGCCATCAATGAACTGGAGTGAGGACTTGCAAGAAAGGACACAATGAGGGGGAAATTGAGGGCATTTTACATAAAATATAGGGAAGTGGTGACTATAAAATGCAGCAAGGCATAGCTGGGAGTCTCCAAATGCCTCCATGGTGACAGAGATGGAAGAAAACTGCTGTATTTCTCCACGGTTAAGAGAAATTATCTGCCCTGCAGTGTGGGACATGCTTGTCCACCCGTGAATTTCCAGCTAAAAGACCTCTGCACTCCACCCTCCAGTTTAAGAAGGAAATGCTTTGTGTTTGTGCTGGCAAAAATCTCCAGTTCACCAGTCCTCCCTTTAGATGTGGAGGCTGTTCCCAAAGCTGCAGCTGGAACACCACTGCCAATGTCTACCATGTGAGACCTACACGCCAGTCCTGCCATGTCTGTAGAGAGACACCCGGAGATGTTTGTGCACTAAAAGACAGGTTAATAAAACCAGAAAGCACATATTGAAGACAAGCTCCTTCTGCTACCTTCTCCTCCTCCTTTTCTCTCCTCTTTTAGAGTTGCTCCCTTCCCTTTCATTTCTTCATCTCCTTCTTGTTCTATATCCCATGCCTTGTCCTGCTTTTCACCCTTTCCATTACTAACCTGACCCTGAGAGTCCAGTTTGTAACCAGGACTGCTCAGAGCCAACCCCTCTGTGTCCTTACTTTTTATCCCATACTTCATGGGACCTGTGCCTTGTTCTGTGTCCTGGGATGCTGCTAACAGCCTCTTTAGGGAAGGAATTGCCATCCTATAACAAGCCAGGTGGTATATGACATCCAATTATCCAAACAGAATATAATGTAATTTCACCCATGGGCAGCGCTGAAAGCAATGAATTTCCTCTGAGTGTGATGTATGAAGCATCCTCTGCTATCTCTGTTTGCTGAGCCTCTTGCTCTATTCCTACCTCCCCAGCAAATCTCTAAAGCTCAGAAGACGCTGGAGCACAGCACATTTCACAGCTGAGGAACCAAGATAAACCAGAGACATTGCAGCTTGTTGTTTAAATCCCAGAGCAAACAGAGGCAAATTAATGGGTCTATCTATATCCCTCCCTTTCACTCTTCTGTTTGTCTTTTCCTTTCTTGTTTTCTTTTCCTTTGTTCTCTCCCTTCTTTGTTTCTTGTTCCGATAAACATGATTCATGCCACAGTGGCATTCAGCCTTGCAGGCTTTGCTTTGCATCAGGGGAATGTCTAGGACAAGATGGGACAGTTCAGGGATTTAGCAACTTTTATTTAACCTGCTTTTCCCAGGGATGAGGTGCCGGTCAAGAAGAATGGAGCTGCACTGGGATGGCTTAGTTAAATCCTGGAGGGAAGGGCCAGCAAAGGAGCTGGGTTTTTCCCAATCTCACATCTCACAGATTTTTGATAATAGTTTTAAATAACTTAATACCTACCCTCCAGTGAGGAAGCCTGAAGCATTCACGACTGACTCTGCTTTGGGACAACAGTTCAAAGGTGTGGAGGCATCTGTGGAAAGAGAAACACAGGTAGCAAAATGTTCAAAGCACCTAAAGGAGGTCGGGTGTCTGACTGTGAACAGGACAGGGTTACTCAGCTCTTAGGATGCTTATTGGGATCTTGCTGCACGAGTCTTATTGGGGGATGCTTATTGGGGTCTGCATCATTAGGTGCCAACAGCCCACAGTAACTCTGGCCTTGTGTTTTAGCCCTGGCCTGTGGATGCAGGAGCCTGTTGTGCTGCCTCTGTGCACCTGCACTACACACCACATTGCTGCTCCTGAGTTAGAAACACTGAGCAAACCATACTCCTGAATGTACAGTGCCTCAGGCACTTTGGGGAGGGGTAAACAGAGATCTGAGTCTTATTCACATGCTACCCTGAGCACTTAAAACTTGCCTCTTAGCATAGAGTTGTCCAGATGTGAGCGCCAGATTATGCCATGATTGATGAATCACAGATGTGAGGAAAGAGAAGTGGAAAGGAGAGAGGAGGTGCTAAGTTGATCCCTGGACCCAGCTCTGCTCCTGACCAGAACCCCAGGGGCAGCTGTGTGATTCCTCAGGCCAAAACTGGGTGCAGCTATGACACAGCTTCTGTGTTTCCCAATGAAATGCCTTATTGCAGAATGGACTTAAGGGGACTAAGGGTTGATTTTATGTCGTTTTGATGCCCTAGGATAAGCTTTAGGACTTCTTTGTGGGCTTAAACAGCAAGGAGAAAGGCAGAGGAGGGAAGGAGAAGAGAAAACAAGAAAGGAAAAGACAAACAGAAGAGTGAAAGGGAGGGATATAGATAGACTCATTAATTTTCAGCTCACTGCTTCTGTGAGCTGAAGGTGGTGTCACTCATACCACTGCAGAGTTAGAGCCACGCAGCACCAAGCTTCGAATGTGTCCTAGTCTAGCTGAGATCAGCTGTGGGATCCCCAGCATGTAACAGAGTGATGGTTGGTCTAATGAGGACTGTGCTGCTGGAAGAGGACAACAATACATACTTCAGAGGGAAACAGTGTGTACACTGCCCAGCACTCATCACATAAAGGCATGCAAGCGGAACACTGAGGACTCATTGCAGGACACTCTCAGTGTGAAATTGCTTTGGCCGGCACATCGTGCCTATGTCTCCTCTCAGACATTGCCTTGATTGGCACTGGCTCTGTGCATGCCACTGATGAAGAAGCCAGGAAACCTTTCTGCCCTGCAGCAGTTTATTGGCACATTCTTCCCTTCTGAAGGTTTAGTAGGGGGTGAGAGGAGAGTCTCCTCTTTGCAGCACTGGTGGGAGACTCAGGAAAGGCTGTGCAGGAGTGAAAGGAGCCCCCAGCACTGCCCTGCACAGGCAGGAAACATGAAAGCAAAAGCTGTGTTAATCCTTCTGGGCTGGACTGTGATTGCAGCCTTTAATTGTAGGATCACACACAACCTCCTGCATCATGCACCACATCAAACAGCATGCTCTGCAAACTCCAGCTGTATCCTCCGAAGCTGCTGCCTTCATGTTTATTTAAAAGAGCTAACTGTGAAGCTTGTTTAAAAGTACAACGAATGGAAAATGACAGCAAACAGTGCTGAGAGCAGTTGTGTGGATCCCAAAGGCCTAAATACAAGGGAAACCCCTTTCCTATGGGAAAAGCACAGGGAATACTCAGGAGATCCAGTCCTTCCAGCCCGTTTTATGTTTCTCTTCTCCTACCTTCCTCTGCCTTTCTCCTTGCTGTTTAAGGTAAATACCAATCGGGTGCTTGAGGCATCTTTGGCCCTCTGAAGTGGTGGTGCCTATTTGATCTGCCATTTGAAAGAACGTTGGCATGTGCTATGTCTTTCCTGCTTCCTTGCTGCATCTTTGTCAGGGATATAATTCAGGACTAATTAGTTCTCAGCTCTCAGGCCTCACACAGGAGCATCAGCACCTGGTGGACTCTATTTGCTAAAGCCTTTATGAAGCAGGAACACGCCACTCTTTCATCTTATTGTAAAAATAATTAGAATAACTCAGCCAAAGCCCCCTGGGATGCAGTTCGTGCTTGAAACACTTCCCTTCAGTGACTGGCTACTTGGGCAGCCAGAGTACAGAAGGGACTGAGACCTCCTGCCTATAGATGCTGCCAGCCTTTCATCTGAATCCCCATGGGCTCCAGTCCTTTCTAAGAAGCTCTATTTCAGAATTGTGCCTCTCCTAGAAAGCAGATGAAATAAAAATTGACATATAGGCTTGGGAGAGGTGGGATGGATGACATATTGTCTATGTCAATGCAGTAGATTCTCTTCTAGCTTTGCAGTCCTGGTACATGCTATATGCCCTGTTCTGGATAACATGGGGACCTGTTGCCTTTCTGTCAGACCCTTCAACCCTACATGATCTGGGTCACCCTATCAGCTCTGTACAATGGAGGAGCACTCCATGTATGCTCAGTGGTACTACCTTTGGCTCTGGAGTGCTTTAGCACCTCTGAGGCCAGTGGAGCTCAACAGTAAAGGTAACACCACCTCAGTCAAGTGGTTTGCGTGTTGCAAGGTTGAACCACATTTACGTCCATAAAGATCAAGATCTCTGAGATCTCTTCTTTTGGGTGTGACATTTTGTCTCAGACAGACCTGAAGTGTTTCACGTCTCTGGGATTTCAACCTCTCGCAGTCCTTCCACTGTCAGTAACAAAATCCCCTCACACAAACTCAAGTGCTGCCTTGGGTGATAATTTTCCTGCTTTTAATGTATGTGCACATTGAGGTTGAGTTACAGTTGCTGTGGGAACCATAACTTTGAGTTTTATGATTCAAAAAGAAGAAAAAGAGTATATTTATATACTTTCTTTATTTTGCTTGTGAATCGACATGTTAATATTGATGCAACGGAAGAAGAAAGAGAAACAAACTTCTAAACAGAAAGCGTAACATCAAATACCGATCTGTTTATTTTCCCTTCTGCAAAGTTCCCCTCACAGGCAGAATCCTCACAATAAAAAGGGGAAACTTATGAACTATGAAGCAGACAAAGGGGAAAAAAGAAAGCAGCAGCTAGCTGAGAGGTTAAATTAAGTGTTTGCATTTACCAGTCATAGATTGCAACATGCTAGGAACCTTTGTCTAAAACAGCAATAACTTGATAAACTGAGATGGGCAGAGTCCAGAACTTCCTGTGGGCAAATGGAATCATGCTGCTGTTGTTGCTCAGGGAATTATGCAGGGAAACAAAACAGACACTGAAAAGCACATGGGGGAGACATAATTCTGTTTATGGTGTCCCCCCAGTGCCCTGGGGATGCTCACAGGCTTGTGGATTTAAAGCAGAAAGGTTTGTTCCTCACAGGCTCGGAGGAACTGCAGACTGTTTGCAGCAGGCTCGAGCAGAAGACTGCATTACACTCTTTTCTCATTTCTCAGAATGAGAAATCTGTTTTGGGTCTTGTACCAGTGTTAAGCGAGAAAGAACTTTCTTCAAGTTACTGCTGTTAGATGGCATAAATCAGAAGTAACGGGGGAGAACCAGGCTGTGCAGTGTACTACACGGGTGTTTCACGGCCCAGCAGTGGCCAGTACTGTGTCCTAGTCACAAGTTAATATGATGTAGGACACTAGAGCACATTCTGTGTATACTAGAACCTTTCCCACATGGCTACTTCTGCTGAAGCCACAGAGTTATCTCCTTATTCTATTTCTCTCTGATTTAAAAACACACCCCCTTTCCCTCCGCAGCCCACAGCCACTCTCACTGGCCACACTACCCACTGAGATCTCAGCTGTTAGTGATTTTTACTGAGGTGGCGTCCCTAACCGATGTGAAGCAGCCCAAATCACAAGTCACTTCAAAATCATGACCAGCCTCTTACCAGCCTGCGAAGAAGATGATTAAAAAGGACTGGAAAAGCAAAATCAATCTGGCCCCTTCAGAAAGTTGTTTGGGTGCACAAAACCAAACATTAGCAAGCTTCAGCTGGTCTAATATGTGACAGAAATAGCTTTGTTTCCTAAACACAGAGCAGGGATTTGTTTCCACAGCAGACAGTGATGGCTGAGGAGGAATCACTCCAGTGTGTCAGATAAATAACATGTGTTTCTAACATTATCTTGCACTCCAAAGCTCAAAGAAGTCATAATGGCCTTCAGGACAATAAATCTAGAGAGCGAGTTACGGATTTAACATGTTAGCCCCTGGATAGCTGCTGTGAGAGAGATATTAAATGGGCATTCTGGTGGATTAATGGATTCCCAAGACATGTGTGTCTGTACTTGGCTGTGCTCTGACCCTGCTGTGGGGAAGGCACTCAGAAGACTCCTGTGGAGCTCACTTGCAGCCCTATGCACACATCCTGGACCAGCTCCAGGTCTTGTTGTTTCAGTGATGTATTCACAGGATTACTGTTTTCCTGGGAGCACAGTACGTGGACATTTATAGTTGTAACCTCAGAGAAATCTTGGGAAGCAGTGAACCATTGGAATACCCATGGGAATCAGACGCATGCAGTGACTTACCTGGTGCAGCCCAGTGTCTCACTCAACACTTACTGTCAAGGTCCTCAGTGGATATATACTAGTCTAAATCCATCAGATTCACTGGCAAGACACTGACCACACTGACCTACACCCTGAGAGCTGGTAATCATGGTCTCAGATGGAGTTGAGATAGTTGCTGACCAGGAGAAATCCCTCCTCAAGCTCAGCTGGATGTCGATAAAGCAGGTGACTGCAAGGAGAGAAGTCCAGCAAGATCTCTGCATCTCCTCTTGAAAGGCATGAGCAATGTTTGGCCAGGCTGTTTCTGTTCTTGCCTGTCAAATGTGTTAATTCTGCATTTCCATTACATCAATAATGGCCACAGCAAGTATTTGATTTCAGTGAAACGTGAAAGGAAACTTCTCCTTCCTGGCTCAGGGTGGGCTGGATGCGAGTTGGATCTAAGGAGGTGGGGAGAGAGCTGGGAAGCAGCTCTCACAGTTTGTAGATGAAGTGGCATGAACAAGTACGAGACTGTAATTGGCTCCCACACGTAACCAAGGTGCCTGAAGGCCCAGGTGTCCTGGCTAATTGTTGTAGACAATTAATAACTTAGGTTCTATTAACTCCGTATCGTGCTGTGCCGCTCATTAGAAGAGCAGAGAGTGAGATTCTCTGTAAACACTGCTTGGAGATAGGGAGTGTTTGGGGATCCAGGCTCAGGAGGTCGCATCTGAACCACTCTTGGCTCAAACAGCAACTAAGAGTCATCATAAATCACAGCGACAGCAGGAGACAGTAGCACTCTGTCCATCAGCCTTTGGATGTGTTCTGGAGTCACAGTGAGGGAGAGGTCTTACCCTCTTGCTCCTTCGTGGAAACAGGAACTGGATAATGAGTTTGTGGGTTTAGGAGAGCACAGAGTAGATCAAGCCACATCCTTGTCCTGTGACCCTGCTTACACCTAGACCTTTCTTGTGATGATCAGAATCTGAGAAGTCAAAACCATAATCAGACTGCATTGTGTCCCACCCGCAGGCAAACTGGATGCCCAGTGGTGCTGTGTGACTTCCTGAAGCACATTTGAGGCCTTGATGATAACCTGCTACTAAAATCAAGTCTTCTTGAGAGGAAACACTAGTAATTGTAAGAAGGGGATGTGGCAGCTACCCAGTTTGGTCTCTGATGCAGGGCCTGGAATAGATGCGGTGTATGTGGGAGGACTCACGCAGGCATAAGCAATGCCTTCCTCCATGCCCTGGGGAAAGCTGGTATCACTCTCAAGCCAGACTGTTTAAGAAGTAGCCTGAGCAGTGATGGACCCAGGTTTGAGAGTGTAATAAAGCTCACTTTTGCTGGGTTTAACGCACTTCTCACAGCAGCATCTGTCAAAAGCAAACAGCACCCGAGAGAGCGCAGCTCCCTGGTGCTTGAGCACCCAGGAAATGGATGGTGCTCCAAGCTGAGCTTTAGCAGGCAGCATGGAGCACATGACATCTGGAAGCAGCTGACTTTTTATGGTGTTCCTACAAGCTCCTCCGTTAGCTTCCTCTCCCTTCTCCTTTCTCCAGCATTCATGTGCTTGGCCTTGCTGAGGTTTTAACTGCACAACTTCAGTGACTTTCTGTCTCCCATTCCTATTTTAACTTCCTCCGTTTTCTTCTATTAATTCCTTTCCTGGAGTTTCATGCAAGGCAGAAGAAAGTTCCTCCTCTGCAACTTTTCTATCCATCTCACACAAACTTTATAGCAGGGATTATAGGTATTAGTCCTATGCTGTCGTTCTCTTCTGTTGTACCATTTTTAACCCCTTGACCAGCCTCCGTCACTCTTTTTTGTCTATTCTCCTTCCATACCCACATATTCCCCTGTTTGTTCACTGTCCTTCTGGCTCTTTTTGACAGCAGAAGAGGTTCTGCAAGACCACGGTCCTATCTCTGTGGGCTGAAAGAGGCTCAGTATCCCACAGATTGATGCCTGGGCTTGGATTACAAGCGGGATGCTGGATGCCCTGGTTTGTGAGCTACATTGGATGGTTACAGAGATCCAAATAACTACAATTCTAAAACATAAATGCAGGGAAAAATGGGAAATAATTATAAATGACTGAATGTAACAGACTGCTGATGGGCACTGATGGAACTTTAATCTCTGGGCTTTATTAAAGTAAACACATCCATGCCACCCACCAGCTCTGGCCATTCTCACTGCTTTGCCATCTGCTGCAGGATGGCTGGATGGAAACAATTGCCATAATCTGCAGAATGGCCTCATGCAAAGCACAGTAGGAAAGCTGCTGAGGATAGTTTCTGGTCTTCTGGCTCTAAGGATACAAAGCTGGGCTTTCACTGTAGGCAGAAGATCCAGACTGCTTCACTCTGTCTCTTTTGAGTTTCAGAACTTGCAGAAGTTTTCCAGAATTTGATGAAACTCTCCTCATTGTCACCCAGGGACAAGGGATTTCCAAAACATCCCATGGACTGCAACTTCAGCCAAACACCAGCACCGGAGGCAGTCTGGGAAGCAAAATAAACAAGCAAAACCTAAGCCACACACACTGTTTGAGCTTAATGCAAATAAATCACGCAAGTATTAAGTTCAGCTCTAAATCCTTCTCTCCATCCTCCTGTCTTTCATGCTGTCTGTTTCTTGCCTAAGAATGTTTTATCAGTCTGCCAATCTGGGTTTAGGTACAGTTCAGCTTTCTCCTATGGCTGTGTCTGGTCTATTTGCTTCCCTGGTTAAGCTTCTCACTTCACCTCTATACTAATAGCACTGTGTTGGTAAATAGGGGCATGCCACCAAAAGCAACTTGCAAAAGGTACTTCTTCAGCCCCATCTCCCAGGGGATATTCTCCATTCTGAGAGACCAGGGGCTCTTTTGTAGTGACGGTTCTAGTTCTCAGCTACACTGAGGTCATCACATCCACCCTGAAGGTGGCACAGCTGGATCTGTCCCTACACTGCCATGCGTTTGCAGCCTTCCATATGGACACAAACCCACTGACAGTGGTATGTAGGGTGTATATATAGGGTATGGGTAGGGTGAATGATGTGGAACCACCCCAGCAGAGCAGAGTTGGGGCAGAGCCTGTCACAGCCTGAAGCCACCGTCTTTGGCAAAAGGCAATCCACATCTGCCTGTGCTGTGGTGCTCAGACACACAGTGTCCCCTTTCCTTGCTCTCTCAGAGAGAACCAGGCCAGTCATTAGCTGCCTCACCCACAGGATAGAGCAGCCTTTTTCCACATCAGCAGATCAAGCAGGCTGCTGTTCAGGTGGAAATGTCTGCACAAAGCAAAATACAAAGCTTCACTGAAAATAGGTGGAGGGTTTCGATTGCGCTCCAGTTGCTCGAGGTATGAAAACAGCACAAGCTCCTATTCTGTTTCATCATCTAAGGCAGGATGCTTTTCTTGGCTAGGTGGAAAGACCCAGAGATGAAAGGAACACTTAGCTGCTTAGCTTCCCAAAATATAGTTGTTGCTGAGATAACTCTCTGTGTGCTATTTTAGAGGGGGGACAAAAGATTTATTTGCTGAGTGGGTACCATATAGAACGCCTTGCTATTGCGTGTTTGAATAGACAGGTAATGAGTCATATGCTCCATTGCTAGGAACTGGCCAACCTTTCTGAGATCAGAATAGAACAGGATTGATTTATGGCAGCTATGAATTTGGCCTGTGTTTCCCTCCCTCAGTTAATTTTTTTCCCACAGTGGTAACATTAACAGGAAAAATACCTGATATAAATGTGAGGAATTTGAATGACAACTTCTCTCCCATTAATAATCAGGCTGGAATGTGCCCTGCATTTGTTATGTGCCCACTGGAACATTTCCCACATATTGTTCACGATGATTTACATCAGGAGAGGGAGGTTTGGTTTGGAGGAATCCTTTTGCTTGCCAGGAATTTCTAACCTAGAACCTTCCTAGGAATCTTCTGCTTTACAGGAATTTTTTGCATTCTGGTAATTCTCAAACACAATCACTTCTCCAAACCCTCCTGGTTCTCCAGCAGCTGAAGATTCCTGGTGTTTCTGAAGTGGTAGTGGGTATGCACACTTGATGCAGTGTGTGAATGGGTTAGTTTGCTAGTTGCCAAAAAAAGTGGTAAATGCTCCATCCCTGACAGCATTCAAGGCCAGGTTGGACAGACCCGTGGGTGACATGATTGAGTGTGGAGTGTCCCTGCCCATGAGAGGGGGTTGGAACTGGATCATTTTAATGTTCTTTCCAACCCAAACCATTCTATGATTCTGTGATTTCTTGTCCTCCTTTTTCCCCAATTCTTATTCTGTCCCAGCTTCCTGGAGCAGGCATTTCTCCCACCTGATTCTCAAGCACTTTTTTTACTGCCAATGCCAATATGCAAAACCTTCTGAATGTCCCCACTGGTGGGGAAGGAGTAAGAAAGAATGTTTTGCTTAAGAGTATTTTATTTTTATTGCTCCAAAAAGGGATATCTGCAACCCCAAATATTTCAGCTTAAACTAATATATATTGGTTCCAGACAGTGCCTCTTAAAGATTTGTGCTTCCAGTGAAGAGCTGCAATTCTCTGCTGGTACAGTAGAGCATTTTTTGACATATTTATTCCTATTTACATATTTGAAAACAAATGGCCAGGTTTGAAAAGCTTTGAGCACTCACAAATTCTCTTGGATGTAGTGAGACCTTCAGGTCTTGTGCTTAGGGTTGCCCAGGGAAGCTGTGGCTGCCCCATCCCTGGCAGTGTTCAAGGCCAGGTTGGACACAGGGGCTTGGAGCAACCTGGTCTCACAGAAGGCGTCCCTGCCCGTGGCAGAGGGTTGGAACTGGATGAGCTTTAACGTTCCTTCAAACCAAACCAGTCTGGGATTCTATAACCCTGTGAAATACAGATTTGAAAACTAGCCTTTTGGCACCAGGATTTGAACATCTTGGCTTTTTATTATTGGAATGCCCTGACTTTTCCCCATTGTCGCTGCTTCTCGTTCTGGTGTATTCCTCCTTTGGGATCTTGCCTTCATCAGAGAGATTATTTCTGAAATGCATCAGGACTCAGAAGGCTCTGTATGATTGCTGTCTGTGACACAGAAGAGGACTGGAGACTTCTGCTACAGGAAGGTCAGGCAGCTGCTGGAGCATTTCTGTCAGGGAAAATGCAGTTGAAGAGCTCAGTTAACAGCTCTCTCCGTGGTGTTAGGGGGGCTCAGGGGACCGGTAATGGAATATAGCACTTTTTGCCTCTGCTTTAACAGTTAATATCCTCTCTGGTGAGTAATAAGTGAAGGCTAGTGCCAGCTGACTGCGATTTTTGGCCTCTTTGATGTGACCTTGTGGAGTGAACTTAGTCTCTAAATGCCAGATTCAGCAGCCGTCCTTCAGTGGGAGAAAGCATTGCTGGCGTGGTGGGAGGAGGTAAGTGCAGGCTGTGGGTGGCAGAGCACAGCACTGAAGAGGCAAGTTTAGAAATCACCAGTTTACCCTTCCAGGTTCACTAACACTGGGGTCAGAGTGTGGTGAAGGCAGCTGATAAGAAGAGGCAATAGTGGACAAATATATGGCACCCTAAAGCCCTCCCAGCACCAGGCTGCACAGAAGGGAGCAGAAGGCTAGAGAAAAGCCAAGGCAGAGACAACTGGAGTGACTTATTCAAGGTCTCAGAGTGGATCCTGGGGATCCAGGAATAGAGGAACAGAGGGGTCCTCTGGGCTGTGATGTGCCTCAGACCATCCTCCTCTTTATAGATTGTTATTGTGTTTATACCATTAATAATGTGAAGAAAATCTTCAAAGTTCACTTATTATGTTTCCCCTTCCATGTTCAACTCCTAGTATCAGCTGTGAGGTACAGTCTATTTAGGGACAGCTCTTTAACTAGAAGGCAGGTAAAATGGTATTAAATGCTCTACAGGTGGATGTGAAAAAGAGTTGAACAATTGCAGAGGTGTTTCTACAGATTCTGGGACTCAAGGAGGGGACCAGCTCTATTGAAAAACACAAGGGAGACATAAAGCCAAAGATGAACTAGGGAATAGGAATAGGAATAGGAATAGGAATAGGAATAGGAATAGGAATAGGAATAGGAATAGGAATAGGAATAGGAATAGGAAAGGTTGAGCAGCATCTGCCAGAGGATGACCATTAAGAACAGGGCAGCACTATCCCAGTTCATCGGTCCCTGCATGGACACAGCAGGCACATTTCTTCTGCTGACCTTCACCTCAGAGTGGCCCGTAATGTATAACCTCACTAGGAGACACAGAATAGGCTCATCTCTGTCCCCTCCACTGTGTCCTCTGAAGAGAGCTCTGAAACAGAGGGAAGGATGTCTTGTGCAAAGTCACACAGCAAGGCAATGGCAGAGCTAGCTGGGGACAAGCCTCAGGGCTTCTGGAGTCCCTGGCCTGCATCTGGCATGAGGCAGCTCTGCAAATCCCACATTCATTACAATACAATAAAGCTTTGCTGCATTGGTCTGTCTGGGTTTTTTTCCACAACGTCTCACAAACCCAAGACTGATTTGCATTTTAAAACCACCCGTTACAGCTCAGGAAAATGCTATTCAGTAGTTCCCAGAGCTCAGGAGTGAAGATTCTCTCTCAGTTGTTCTCTCCCAGTTCTTTTGCCTAAAATATATTTTTGTCCACACTGCACAATACTTATTGCTAATGTTTATGTCATGAATATTCATGACATCCTTGGGCTTCAAGCCTCCCGTGGAAAGGCAAGCACAGGAGGCATGGCAGCCCTGAAACTCCTACACTCCATACATACAGCGTGGAGATGTCAGGGTGAGAAGGCTTGTTTGGTTAGGATGTGAGCTGTGGGATACTAATGCAGTCTGAAAGCCTTTGGGGAACACTGGTGAAGCTGTTAAACAGTGCAGCAAAGGTCTTTTGAACAAACAACTTCCATGAAACCATAAGCTTCACTTAATTGCAAGGAAAAGCCCCACACACAGAGCAGGGGTTTAGAATATGCTCTGTCTCTCTTCACATCTGTTTCTTTTTCTCAGGCAATCTGCAGATGGGTCTCCCTTTCCCAGAGAGCTTCAGGACTGGGGAAACTTCCTGCTCCTCAAAAGTGTAGGATTGTACCTGTCAGCACTCGTGAGTTGGGTTTCCAGCTCCAAAACAGCTTCCCCCTCCCATGCTGCCCAGTGCCCACAGCATGGGCCTGAGGATGCATCCTGCCTGAGCCAGAGCTGCTGTGCAGGGCAGGGTCACGATTCCCTTTCAGTGGTGTGGCTGAGGGCTTCCAGGCTCACTGCTGTTCAGATGGTGCCATCTGGCTCTCATGAAATAGATGAGCAATGTTATCCAATAAAAGAGGCTGGCTGTGTGCCTTCACCTCTGTGCTCTTTGGGGAAGTGATTGTTTCTGTGTCTGGGAAATGTTTAACATAATTTTTGAGTACTAGTGTTGCCTGAGGAAGAAATAATAGGCTGGCAACTTGAATTCAGGTCTGAGTCGGTGGGAACTAGAAGCTGTTTCACTTGATCAGGTCAGGGCTGAGGTTTATAAATACAAAGCATATAGAAATAGCTTGTGATGTGGTTTTGTTAGTTTTGTGGACAGAGAGGAAATATCCTTTTCCTTGATGTTCCATCAAGGAGGATGTTTGGATTAGGGAAAAATGAGGAGAAAAGGTCTGAGTTCTCTGGCAGGAAGACAGTAGGAAGCAAAGAGCACGACTTCAAAAAGGCTGAGGGAAGTTTCTAAACAGCATTTTCTCCTCACTCCCCATTTTTTTTCCTCTGAAAATATGCTTTATCTGCATCTCAGCATCCTTTAGGGATTTCCCACAGGAGCTGAGGGGTGCTGGACTACCAGATTCTCCTGGGACATCAGATGAAACAGAATCTCTGTGGCTTTGGGGGCTTTGCCCTTTCTCCCTAGGTTTCTCCATTATTTTCTCTCCACTTCATTAAGCTTGCTGGTGTATTTAAACAGCCTTGCTTTGAGCCCTAGCTAACAGCAGGCACTTGGAGAAAGCTGCTTAAACAGGAAAGCTCCGAACTTGGGCCAGATTCTGTGCTCAGCTGTGTCACCGTAAACCCCACTGACTCCTAAGCACTTACTCTGCACTGACACTCGTGTAGCTGAGATCAGGCCCACAGACATAAGCCCACTCTTTATTCATGCACCTACAACCTTGCACTCACTCATGCACGGTTTTACCCTTCGATCCAGGTGCTTCTCTCCAGCAGCCAAGCACACACAGTCATAGGATTATTGAATCATAGAATGGTTTGGGTTGTAAAGGACCTTAAGATACCTGGTTCCAACCCCCTGCCATGGGCAGGGATGCCTCGCGCTAGGCCAGTCATTTACACTAACAGTGGCAGCCTCATGTGTACTCCAGGGACACACTGGCAGGCTCTGCATGCACCCATGTGTGCGTTCCCATGTATGTATTTCACCTTCCCCAGGCTGGCTCCCAGTGGTGTTTAATAGAAGTTCAGGGCTTGGTTATTACTCAGCCCTCGCTGCTGTGTGGCTGGTACAAATGTGAAAGCCTTTCAGGCAATCAGGCAGTAATAGACCTTGTGGAAGCTGAAAGTCCCCCAGATCAAATTTACAAGGCCTAAGAGAACCTGCCTGGCATTATTTAATGCTTTAGTAATGAGCACCTGAACAGGAAAGATTGCTTGGGTAGTTTTATTCTGCATAGATAAGCAGTCAGAATTTCAAAGAGGGACCATAAATATAAGCAAGGGGAATGGCCGCTGGTGCCTGATTTTGGTGTGGAAGGCACTCGTGCTGAGGCTGTGAGGTTAGAGAGCACAAATAAAGGGGAGATGTTTTTCTTCAGCTTCCCAACTCCAAAAGGCATCATTTAGCCAGGAATGGCTCTAGGTGCAGTAGCAATCCCTTTCCTGCTTGTGACTGCGAGCCTCTATGCATGTGGCCAGGCATTTCCAAACAAGCTGCTTGCTAATGAAGCTCTTGGTGTTACCCATGTGTTTGTGTACCTGCATGGTTAATGAGGACAACAGCAGTGTGCAGCACCTCTGTCTGTGCGCTGTTTGTGCCTGTGTGGGGTTAATAATAGCCACAAATAATGCTAATTCTTTGTGGGCACATTTGCATTGTTGGTAGAGTCTGCAATATAGCGCTGAAACCCGTGTGTATGGATATATGCAAGTAATGGAGGTACAGTCTGATACAGTTTGTATTTATGTGCAAGATAGTGCTTCTTATGCAGACAGTTGTGACCTGTGTCTGAGTAAAACATGTCCAGTGTTGCTGATTAAAACTAGTCATGAACTATTTATTCATTTTGGCAACACATGCTGTTTTGTTGAACACTTCTGTGGGGCCTGAGGGAAGGGAATGATGGCAGGCAGAGGCTGACGCTCTCTGAGCACAGAAGGGCATGGAAGGAAACATTAAGCTAGGTATGAAGATTTCCACTGTGCATCATCCTGCCCCTTTCATCCCCAAATATTTGGAATCTTTTGTTTCCTTCCAATACAGAACAAAAAGAGACCGAAATCACAGAAATAGCCATAGAGCAGGAGTGTCAGCCCTCCCATCCAGGTGAGCAATCCATTATGGGGCTTTTTGAGTGCTGTACAGACTCCTGTGTGTACATGGAGTGATATTTAGGATGTGAATGTGTCAGAATGTCTCTGTATTGACAGGAAAAGGCATATTTTTCATGTATATACTGTAGGTGCAACACAGCAAGAGAAACTCCTAGTGCTATTAAGGGCTAGCATAGCTCCGTGGTGTGTGCATGTGATGAAGGAAGGTATTGTGTTTGTTTATGCTGTCGGAAAACCATGTACAAGTCTTAAAAGCTACAGCTGTCAAGTTGATGTCCTTGTTCCTGTGGAGAGGAGATGGACACACCTGGTCTGTGTGTCAGCATCACTTTGTGTGTCTGCCCGGGTGAGCATCGCAGGGCTTGGAGCACTGTATGCTTGTGTGAAGAGGGGAGCAGGGGGCTGAGGTGGGCTCACCCGCGCCTGTCTGTGTCCAGAGGGCTCCCAGGAATGCTGCCGAGGAGAATCCTGTTATGTCTGAGTGCTCATCGCAGCGCTGAAGGGTAACTCCCCGCAGGCTGCTGGGCTCTGCTGTGTGATGGATTGAGCGCCGCTGCTCCTCACATCAGCGTGGGCTCTGCTCGCACCACCGGCCAAGTTGGGAAAAGCCATTTTGCTGTTTACTGAACACTTGCAGTTTTCAACCAAATTGCTTCCCCCCTCACCACTACCTTCCCTGCGGAAACCTCCCTCACGGGCAGAAATGCACAGAGCTGGTGGAAGGCAATTTTATTTCAGGAGCCTCATTAAATTTGCATTCCTTGGAGCCCCACAAGGAAGATGATGGTCCGGCTTTGTCTGCCTGGCTTCCTGTGCACTTTGGGTGATGCATCAGAAAGAGCATGATGCTCTGACACCGCCGCCTGCCTGGCCAGGATGAGGTGATGAGCTGGTTTTACTGCACTGCTCTCTACTTCTCACTGGCTTGAAAAATCTATCCAAAACCTGGGGTGAGGGTTATTTTTCCTAGGCACTGTCAACACTCAAAAGAAGTGAGAATACTGGGCAAAACACGCTTAGGTCACTTCTGTAATGTAGCCTGATTAAAAGCCATTCCCACCAGGTAGTTCAGCAATTTACTGATATAACCCTGATCTTACAGGAGTCCCCATTGTAGTAACAGGTCACTCCAGTAAACAGGCAAAGGATGGGGTGGGGGGGAGATCTTGTTCTCTTCCTGCCTCCAAAACCAGAGTGAGTCATAGATGAGCACACAGTAAATAAATGCAAGACCGCTGTATGCAGCATAGTCATTAGAGACCTTCTGCCAACACAAAGCCCCTGTACTCAGGGATGTCTTTATTATAAACAGGACTCTTTCGGCTCCTGAAAGCCAAGCCAAGGTCGTTAGATGACCTGGCCGCATAAGGGGCGAGCATGAATGTACAGATGTTTTCTCTACCACTCTAGGAAATCAGCCTTTGCCACCTCCCATTTAATGACTCGGCTTAATTCAGGGGTTGCTGCTGCACACCTCTGCCGCTGAATGCATAGATAGAGCTGTCTCTGCTATATGGAGCGTTAATCTAGAGGTGAGAGCACCAGCAAGGAAACCAGATGAGTCCTTCCAGAGCCCTGGCTCCTGGCACGGGGTGCACGCAGCTGCTGCAAAAGTTTCTGGCAGTTTCTGTTCCAAGATCCGCCCGGTACCGGAGGGGGGGCGATGGCGGTGCCAACCCTGGCATGGCCGGATTCCCGCAGCCCGTACTCCGGGGCTTGTTACCGGGAATTGCCTCCACTCTCCTGTGAGCCAAAGG